>NC_135492.1:1573468-1726903 GCF_052094955.1 Ictidomys tridecemlineatus
TCTATAATGTCATTACTTCAAATACAGATATGTTTATATAATTAATTAACACTTATATTGGTTTATTTTACATTTGATAGATTTTGTCTTCATTACTTATATAGACCCTAACGGCAACAAATTATTCAGTTTATATAGTTAGGATATTAAAGAAGTAGTTTCTTGGATCCAGATGTGATTGCAAATCACTGGTATGTACTATGGAACTATAATTTCCAGATGAGAGCTCACAGATTATTATTTAATGTTAAGATAATATAAAATTCTCTCTCCCTACTAAACAGTGATTCTTTTGGTCCTCAAGTAACTTTCCAACTCTAGGGATACATAATTTCAATGTGGTTGGAAATAGAATGATAGTGTTTTGCAGTAATATAAAATTCTCTAGGATCTAGGGTTCATAAAATATTTCTATACCTGTATACCAATACTGTATTTTTTGTCTCATCACATCATTTTCATTTAAAAGTGCAATTGCTTATTGAATTTTCTCTTTCCCTCAAATACTCCATGTATCTCTGAAGACATAGATATCATCTTTTATATTTCTTATTTTATTTCAGTGTACTCACAGTTCCTAAATTACAGATTCACTGTATGTATTGAATGAATGAAAAATGGTGGCCCTGAGGGTAATTTGAGTAAGCTTTAACTCACTACTGAAGTTCATTCGTTACCTAGGCTACTCAAAGTAAACATAGTATACACATAAATTTTGATGTTAATTTGAATATATACCCTCAGAAAAAGTTACATAGTCTACTTTTTCATCCAAATTGTAACTTGCAAACTTTTCCTACATATAAGCAAATGAATAAAAGTAACAATGCATGAAAACTTTATGACCAGGAGATAAATCAGGGAGACTTCTAATGTCTAAATGTGGTATGATGCTGCTTACAGCCAGTTTCAATGATAATAGGGTATTGGAATCTATACTTTATGAACAGAAATCAAGGAATAAAAAATGGGTAAGTGAGAAATTAAAGAGGGAGACCAGGCAGAGATATACACGAGAGGTTTTTTTTTTTTTTTTTTTTTTTTTTGGTCAGAGTTAACAAATAAAGGCCATCTCTGTATAGTGGAGAGAGTCAAAACAGGCTTGGGTTCCTGCCGCAGTCTGGCTGGCACCAAATAACCAGGAGGTCACGAGCCACTTATAGGTTCAAACAGGAACTACTTTATTCCCCAACCCATGTGAACTCAACCGGAACTCCGGGAGAACTCAAAAGTAGCGGGCACCTGAGGTAGCAGGAGCTGCCCTATTGCTGGACAGCAGAGGTCCATATATACAACTGAATACACAGCCTGTTTCAATTTAGAATCATCCAATGACAGCAATCAGTCATTATCTTAATAATTATACACAGCTTAACTAATTATCATTATCTTAATGGATCCTTGGCGTTACTTCTCAACCACTCCTTCTGGCAAAATGCTAGGCACCATCCTGACTTGGTTGTGGCTCTCAACAGGTTCCAGGACTTTTATAGGGCAGGCTCAGGAATCAGAGCTGGGACTCCTAATGCTTGGTGGGGGGATGAGGGTTCGGGGTTGGGCTGGTATGAGTGAGTGGTGAGCCTCTCTCAGAAACGCCTTTAAACAGGAAAGTGAAACTCTTTCCTTAAAATGGCGGTTGCCACTTAAGATGGCCGTCCAGATGCTAAGCAAGGACCTTATACTTTATCTATTTAAAAATGTAGGTTGAAGACTTTGTCCTTAAGTAGATATCTACTGAGAATGCTTTTAGTTTTTTAATTTTGAAATATACACACAGGAAAAATATAAAGGAATATCATATAAAGGTATATTTGTCATTATTTTGCTTATTTTTTTTTCTTATTAAGAAAATGGTGCACCATTTAGTCTTTGTTTTAATCTTGTGATTGCAAGAGATTGGAAGAGCAGTGCTTATAGGATCATTCAAGAAGGCAAAGAAATGATAATATCCAAACAACAAGTATTAAGAACATCTCTTTGAATTTCTCTTCTAAACTCACTTTGCTGTGGTGATACAGCAATGTATTTAGTGAAATAAGAATACGAGCTGCTTTTTTAGTTTTATTTACCCATTATTCTGTGTATACATTCATATGTAAAACTGAACTATTCATTATTTTCTACATATGACTTTAGGTTCATGACATGGTTTCTTATTCAGACCGAACTCACTGTCAAAAACACTTTCTTTAGTGTTTCATTTAAATTTTAAATTCTTGCCTTAGCAAGCTAATTATTTAAGCATCCTATCCTCAACATTGTTTTTCCTAATCTCATTAGCTTGATAAACTTTCTTGCTCCTCTGAAACCCCCCTTTTGAACATGCATACTCTTTTGAGGGCAAGGATAACTCTGCAGAAGGCTTATTTACCAGCATCTCCCCTTTTGGACCATAATCTCCCTGAAGGCAGGATGCATCAGTTAATTCCTTTACATTTCTCAGCTTTTTATTAGAAATCAGCATTTTTGAAATAGTTATTGAGAATTTAAATTATGTCCTAAAATATCTAACTTGGTTTTCTAACAGGCAGGACTATGCCTCTGACTTTGCCCAATTTAAATATTTCATATTGTGTTGTCCTGGAAATAGAATCCATGCCAGCAGGTTGAAATTTTATATTATTTGAAATAATTGTTATACTAAGAAACTACTATATATAAGGTCAGAATGGTAAAATTATTTTTGTTAGAAATCACATTAAAATTAAAGTCATTTATTATGGATGTCGCCTGTACTCTGGAAATGCTGAATATAGTACTTAGTCAGCTGGAGTTCTAACCCAATTTATTTCTTCACCAGTAATCACTCTGGAAGTAGCAGAATATCTGGGGACTCATTGTCTGAACAAATAATAAACTTTGTTGCTTTTAAAAACCCAATCCTAAAACACAATATTCATAGTTTTTATTATCTCTATATATTTCTACAGCACAAAGAAAATTTTATTATAAATTATTAACTAATAATATATAATAAATTATAACCTAAAAAAGTGTGAAAAATTAACCAGCAATAGGTATTGGAAGAAAATTCATGGAGGACAAGTTGATATAGCCAAAGGGTTTATGTCTTTTTCTCTTCTAAACAATTTTTATGATAGCTATTATTGAAGCTGAAAAAGAATGACATTTGCAATTTAATTATATTAAAACTGTGATTAGAGGTCTTCATTTTTTTTTTAGGTTAAGTAGACTTTCTATAATTTTGGAAGGTTTAATCAAAGTAAATATCTACTGTTCCATTGTTAGAACATGATGTTTACAGAATGATTTAATTGATTTAACACTGAGAATTTTGATGAATTTATGTAAAATGTAGTATACTTAGAGACAAGTTGTGATTTATTTAAGGCCCATATAAAATTTAAAATCACTGGAGAGGGCATAAAAATGGAAAGAAAATGTGTTAAAACAAGACCAAGATAAATAAATTCATAAAAATATTCTTCTCATTTACAAAATGTATGAGGTCAAAATGAAAATACTCTAATAGGCTGTAGCTTCTTTTTCTCTTTAAGTATTTTAGGATCTCTATTATTCAGCAAGTAATTTAACTAATTTAACCACACAATAATATGTAGACAGTATTTTATGATTGATCACATGACTTTAATTTTTAGTCAATGTTTAAAAAACAGTACAAAAAATAACAGCAGAACAAAAAACTAAATGACTATATGTATATGCATTATACATTTTTTTTTCTACATTTAAAACACTTAGAAGAAAAAAAAAAGACCAAAACTATTATACTACATTGCTTCAGGGAGTTAAATTTCTAAAAGAGGTAAAAATGCCTTAGTAAACTTGCTGTTTCTCATATATGCATGAAAGAGGAAGCTTTACCTTCTGTTTTTATTAATTTTCAGTGTGCCCTGATTTTTGAAAGATAAGCAGCTCCTTATATTCTTTAGGACACCAACAGAATTATTTGAATCCTCTCAGTACTGACTAGCTCAAGTTCTCACACATGGAAAGCAGTCAGTAAATTAATTCAAATACGTAAAATTCTTCCTGAATAAATATTATATTACAATAAATTTAAACACTTTTTTATTCAAACAATCTATATTTATTATAAAAATAAGAAAATTAAAAGACTTAATTAAAAATAATTCATTTTTCCCTGGGATGATTTCTGTTAAATTTTTGTTAATAATTTCTGTGAATTTTTCAAAGACATTTAGTAAAATGATACTGGATACTCCTCTAATCTCAATTTTCACTCTACCTATCTATTCTTCCTCCTTTATATTTAGCTATGCATTATCATCTTAAAGACTTCATCATTTTTGTTTTGAGAAGTTTGATACTGTTAGTAACAAGATTCGCCTATAGTTGTCGGTATTTATTCAATTATTTCCTTATGATGTATTGAGTAAAAATATATTATATATGTACTAAAAATAGATACATATATACTGATATACATATCTTGAAAGTCATCACTTATGTAGTCATCACAGAAAAAATAGAACAAATTAAAAATTAACATATTTAAATTATCAAAGAATTGAGTTCACAGAGCAAACTGCAGTGCTCACTGACATGGAGAGGCAGGTATGAAGGATCATTGCACAATTGGGCATGGTGGCACACGCCCAGAAGCTTGGGAGGCTGAGACAGGAAAATAGCTAGTTCAAAGCTAGCCTCAGCAAGGGCAAGACACTAAGCAACTCATTGAGACCCTGTCTCTAAATAAAATACAAAATAGGGCTGGGGATGTGGTTCAGTTGTTGAGTGCCCCTGAGTTCAATCCCTGGTATCCCCCAACCCCAAAGAAAAATAATCATTGCACATTTTATCAGAAGAGAGGTCCAAGAAGAGAAATCACAGCTAGAGTAAAACCTGGGTATGAAAAAGATAATAACTATTGGAGCTTAAATATAGATAAAGAGAGGGAAAAAAACTGTAGGAAGGCCTCATATTTTAAAAAGGTCCATATTTTTGTGTATTTTGCCTTCAAGAGCTCTGTCAGGTTCTTACAACAAGATAAAAAAAATATTTACCATGTTGCTGTTAGGGGCAGGAGGAAAATGAACATCTAAAAAATTAATTCATTCATTCATTCATTCATTCATTCATTCATTCCTATTAGGTCTATATAACACAGAATACATTTTGATTCATTGTACACAACTGCACACAAGTTTTCATTTCTCTGGTTGTACCATAGTGTCACACCCTATGTGTAGTCATACATGCACCTAGGGTAATGATGTCCATCTCATTATATCTTCTTTCCTCCCTCCATACCCTCACTCCTCTTCTCTCCCTCTCCTTTGCCTAATCAAAGTTTCTCCATTTTTCTCATGCCTCCGCCACCCCCATTATGGATCAGCATCCAATTATCAGAGAAAAAAATTAGACCTTTGTTTTTGGGGATTGGCTTACTTCATTTAGCATTATATTCTTCAACTCCATCCATTTACCTGCAAATGCCATGATTTCATTCTCTTTTAATGCTGAGTAATATTCCATTATGTACATATAACACAGTTTCCTTATTCATTCATCTATTGAAAGGCATCTGGGTTGGTTCCACAGTTTAGCTATTGTGAATTGTGCTGCTATCCACATTGATGTGGCTGCAAATATTTCAGGAGGAGGAAATAGAAAAATGGACATTTTGAAATGAACTCAGAGCTCTTGTTTTCTTTAACAATATCTGTATTTAAGGAAAATGATTTTATCAGATACCACATGAGTGGGATCAGGAAAATACATAAACCTTACCCACTCTATACATCCATGTGGGAAAGGAATAAGCCCAATTTTGTTCATTGTAACTTTCTTGTTCCAAGTAATTTTGGGGGTTGCCTACGAATACAAAAAAATATACAAAATGTAAAAAAAACAGAATCATGTATGAGGGTTCTGCCTTTAGGACCCAATCATCCTAAAGTACTGATAGGCATAAAGGATGATTCACTTTACCCCACCTCTTGCAACAATATCTATATGTCTTTTTTATAATAATAGGAGTTTAGAGTTGAAAAAACTACAAGTCTTAGAAGTCATTTAACAAGAAATTTCTGTGGGATTGCAAAGATAAAAGCAAGACAGTAACGGTGGCACTAGTAGAAATTTTATGCTTTGACACCTTTACCGGAAGCAGATACTAAATACACACTAACTTCTACCAGAAAATCATAAAGCACTTCATTAAGGGCAGTCTATCTCAGTTCCATTTTCCATGCACAATAGGTCCTATTTCAACAACAACCAACAAAATTCCAACACTTTCTAAAAGAAACAAAAGAAATACAGTTTGAAACAGAGAGAACATAAAAACCTGGTTCAAAAATGTGGGGGACATGTAATACTAGAAATTTAGTGCAATTATGACTAATCTGCTACAGGCTCTAATAAAGAAAGGGGAAAATGCATAGTAACAGACAGCTAGTATAAGCAAAAGAAGGCTGTCTTAACCCATTTTCTGTTGTTACAATTGAATGCCAAAGTTTGGTGTTTTAGTCAGTTTTTTTTTTCCTGTGACTAAAGGATTTGACTAGCACACTATAGGAGAGGAAACATTTATTTGAGGGCTCAGGGTTTCAGAGGTCTTAGTCCAGAGTAAGCTGCTCCATTCTTTGGGGCTCAAGTTGAAACTGATCATCATGGCAGGAGAGGGTGACAGAGGAAAGCAGCTCACATCATGGTGATCAAGAAGTACAGAGACTCCAGCTCCAGATACAAAATCTGTACCCCATAACCAAGCCCCCAGTTAATCACTTCCTCCAGCCACACTCCACCTGCCTCTAGTTAGCACTCAATTAATTCCATCAGGGATTAATTCACTGATTTGGTTGAGACTTTCACAAACCAGTCATTTCTCCTCTGAAACTTCTTGCATTGTCTCACACGTGAGCTTTTGAGGAGTACCTCATATCTAAACCATAATGACTGGGTAATTTATAAAGACAAGAACTTTCTATAATTCACAGTTCTAGAAGCTGGAAAGTAGAAGTGAATAGCTGTGATCAATGGTGAGGGCCTTTATGTTGCATGATTATATGGGAGAAAGTGAAAGAAAGGACAAAGAAATATATGCAAAAAAGAAGCATGAGGGGCAGATTCAATTTTATGATAAACCACTCTTACCATACCTAACTCACTGACATAATAATTGCATTAATAGGTTCATGAGGGTTTTGCCTTCGGGACCCAATCATCCTTCATTGAGGCCTCACCTCTCAATACTATTACATTAGAAAATAAGCTTCTAATACATGAATGTAATATAAAAATAAAAAAGTAGCATGTGGAAACTAAAAAATTCAGAAGTGTTACAGTGGAAACCTATCTACAGGGATGAAGAGAATTCACAAGCCACTAGTTCTTGTGATCTCGGTCTCCCAGAGATTTCAGGCTAGTTGCGTATATTAGCAGGCAAGAGTTCACTTGGGAAAGTAAGAATAAGAGAGATACACATGCAGTGCATATACTGCATGTGTATCTCTCTTATTCTCACTTTCTGTACTCTCTCTGAAGGGAATAGCATCTACTATTGAACCCTACAGAATTTCTTCCTCTTCCCCCAGGCTGGGACAGAACTTAATTTTAATTGTTCTTGAGGCAAGACAGACCTATCTACACAAAGTCAGGACACAGTACAAACATCTCCAAAGTCAGGAGATGTCTGAGGAGCAACAGGACCACTAAAGTCCATAGTTATTCTCAAGATCAGCTGTGATGGAAAGCTGTGTCTTATCTCCTTGTTTCTTCCCTGAGCTGGAGTATCTTTTGTTTATTTTTATTTAAAACAAACAAAAAATGTAGGGAGATGAAGAAAAAAAGAGAAGACGAACAACTGGGGGAAGAAGTTGACAATATTATGCTATATGCATGTATGTATATATCACAATTTATTCCAATTCCAATTTTGTGTACTTCTAGAGTGTACCAATTACAATAAATATGTAAATAAAATATCAATAGTGTACTAGAAGGGAATTGGGGAGGGAAGAGAGGAAGGAGTGAGGAAGTTCAAGGTATTGCAATAAAGAAAACTCTTTTATAGGCATTTCAGAATAATGAGTTTTTAGGAGGTTTGAGTTTTTTTGTCCTTGTTCTATTATCACATGTACACTTAAATGATTAGTTATCCCTTTAAAATTCCTTATTTGAGGGTCATGATGACCTAGTCTCAAGGGCGGTTGTGACATGGTATCTGTGATAAGAAAGAGTTCTAGTGTCCTAGTCATAAGTGATGGCAGTGACATGGCCTGAAACCAGTAGTTTCCCTAATGGATTGTAAATAACTATGGCTGGGAAAGGTTCTGAAGTATCAGGCCCCATTTTCCTGAAGCTTCACAAAGTTCCCCATAATCTCGAGTAATAAGCCCTTTAAGGGGTCACTGTTATCTAAGGATTGGTTAGGGTTGGGCATTAGCGTTCCCATTTTTCAAATGTTTGCCTGTCGCATGAGGCTTTCTGTGGTATTGATTTTGTGATAGATGGACTTTTCTTAATGCATATTTCTGAGGTCTTCCCTAGGTTGTTACTGCCCTTCATTGTCCTTTTTCTACCCACCTGATCATGAATAACTAACTTACCTAACAAAGAAAAATGCTAGAAATAAGAAATATTACAATAAAAATGAAGAATATCTTTAATGGATTCATCAATAGACTGAACATAGCCAAGGAAACAGCAATCAGCTTGAATATACCTTAATAGAAACTCTGAAAACTAAGATGCAGAAAGAAGAAAGAATATTCAAACTGGGATAAAATAGTCAATACTTGCAAAGTAATTACATAAGGTACACTATATACATATAGGACTATCAGGAGAAGGGAGAGAGAAACAGCTAAAATGATTGGAGCAATAATGGTTTAGAATTTTCCTAATTAGTGGAAATAAACCATAGATTCAGCAAGCTCATAAAACATTGAGCAGGATAAATGACAAAATAATATACTATAGAAAATAAAGTATTAAGAGAAAATTATGATATATCAGAGGCAAGAAAAACTTTATCTATACAGAATTAATGATAAGTTGCTTTGAATTTCACCTCAGAAATATGGAATAAAGAAGAGTGAAATAAAATATTTGAAGCATCAGCTCTATTACTATCCCCTTCATTTGTCCCATTTCTTAATAACTACTAAAAGAGTTCTTACCTCTGGGATGAAATACTTTACTCTCCATTTTGTCCCCTTACTCCCCATTCTCCAGTCACTTTAACTTTTCCAGATGTCATTGCTCCTAGATCCTTTCAGCTGAGAGAATTTTTATATTTATATTTATGTATTTATATTTATATATATCCATAGTCCACCTGGGCTGCCTAAGTCTGGCTGGGCAAAATAACTGAGAGGTGACAAGCAACTTGAAGGTTTATTTCGAGTGAACTCAGCAGGAACTGAGAACTCAAAGTAGTGGGCACCCAAGGTAGTAGTAACTGCTTCTCTGCCAGACAGCAGAGGTACATATACCCAGCTAATTACACACAGCTTAACTTAATTGACATCATCTAGACAGAGCAGTCAGTCATTAAAGAATCCTCATCATCTTAATGGCTCGCTGGCATTGGCTCACAAACCACTCCTTCTGGCATACTGCCAGGCGCCATCATAACTTGGTTGTGGCCCTCAACAATATATATGTATTAATCCAAATATTTTATTCAAAATTATTAAGATTTCTTTATGTAGCCAACTATTTAATTTCACATGATGTCTCCATTTCTAACCCAGAATCTCATCCTACCTATATCCCCTGGTTTTTGTGTGAACTTGTATTCCAAAAGCCAGAAAGCAGTCCTCACTGTCCACCATTCATTTGCTTAATTGTTCATGTATATTGTATTCATATAGAAATATAAGAATCATTGTCACATGCCCCAGAGGGAGACAACTTTGTCATCTGGATCACAGTGCTTATGTAGCATTTCTCATACTTGGTTTTTTAAGACACTACTCATTTCCAAAACTAGGTAGGTCAGTACTATTTATGCTCACCCCCTTCAGTAAGGTTACTTTGTGCATTTACAATATATGTATTATTTATTATTTTTCCATTCATCTTGGGTTATCTCAACTTCTGAAATTAGTGTTGTCCCAATTTGCATGCATTAAGGTTAAATCTTTGTGCTGTGAAGTTCTATGGGTCTTTCAATGAAAAGTCAGATATTCACCAGTAAAACATAATACACACTAATTTTGACACTCTAAATATTTCTTCTGCTTCACCCACTCATCCCTCCCCTTGATCCTTTGGTGAAGACTGAAGTTTTCCCCATCTTCTTAATTTTTCTTAAATCATTTACATACTAATATGTATATGACATTTCTTTGTGTCTTTTTAATGACTGAATAGCTAATTTTTTAAAAGTTGCTGAATAATATTTTCCATTATATTTGTTATCAGTTTATCCATTTGGCCATTTTAAAACATCTTGGTTGCTTCATATTTTTGGTGATTATTTTTAAAGCTGGTATATATTTTCTCTGCAGGCATTTGTGCCCATGTATTAGTCACACCAAACCTACTTCTGAACAGAATAGTGACAATTGAATTTCATTCCTAATCATTAAAGGTGCTCTGAAGAAGGCCTACAAATGAAGTATTTTGAATATTGTGCTATTTTTAACACAAATGTATGATATATATTGAATCTTTCAAAATGATTATTTTTATAAAAATTATATAGAATGTGTGGAGGGAAAGTAGTTTACTACAGAATTATTTGAATATAAATTGTACCATGTTTTTAAAAATACTGTCTTAACAATACGGATATTTTCAAAAATGTCCCCATTAAAGTCAGGCTTGTATATGTTTGATTTTAACATGTTGGACACAAAGAAAATGTTTGGGTCAGGCTTGTTTCAGGCTTCGAGCATTGAACATATGAAGTTATTATAACCAATGTCTACAAAAAGTTGTAAAGAAGCCGACTTGAGAAAAATGAAAGGAGCCTCTGAAAATTACTGTACTATTTGTTCACAGAAAAGTGGTTGGGGAATGATTACTGACCTCTAAGTAAGAGAGAATGGAACTCATCTTTCACTTCTGAATGAGCTCCTCGCTGTAATTGATGGCATCTCCTGAAATAGCAATGATCATTATGGCTCCAGTGACTGAATTAAAAGAAAATGAAAGATGCAGATGGTTGTAATAAAGCAGGAAAATGCATTTCTTCCTAGTGACAGATACAACTGATCATTTTACAAGGAAGTGCTTTACTAAAAGTGTTTCGACTATGTAGTTCTCAGGGAAAATGAAGAGTAATGTAAAAATTGGACAAGTTGAAACTAGCTGTTTCATTTCAGATATTTACTGCACAAGTCACTTTCAATAAATCAGCTGCTTATTGTACCTAAGAGAGCAATTTGTTAATATTATGAAGGGGCTGCAAAATGTTCTCTTTGGTTAGGTAATCTTTGAGTACCGAATGATAAAACAGTTTTATTTAAATTTTTTTATTTTCTCTGTGTTTTCCAATTATCAATACATTAACTCCCAGGCATGATGGTTTAGAAATTCCTTTCACTATTTGAAACAGTCAAGGGTCAGCAATCCTTTTCTGTAAATGACCAAATAGTATATATTTAAGGCCTTTGGGGGCCATGTAGTCTCTCTAATAACTGTCCATCTCTGTGTTATAAGAGGAAAGCATCCATAGACAATAATAACAGAATGGGTATGAACTTTATTTATAGAAACAAAGCACAGGGGCTGGGATTGTGGCTCAGCAGTAGAGTGCTCTCCTGGCATGTGTGAGGCCATTGGTTCAATCCTCAGCACCACATATTAATAAATAAATAAATATTAATAAATAAATAAAATAAAAGTATTATTCCAAATACACCTAGAAACCAAAGTGTTAAAGAGAACCTAACTTTGAAAAACAAAGAACAACAACAACAAAGCATAGCTGAATTTGGCACTCATATTGTAGTGTTTGCATTATTATCCTAAAAGAAAAAATGAGCTATTCAGGATACCAGATAATGTTGTAAATATGAATAATTAGAAATCTTAGCAAGTTGTTACAGTAAAATAAATAAAATGATAAAGTCATACAATTTAATCTCCCATTAGAAGTGAGGGAATAAAAATGTCAGTCATTCATATAAATACAGAATACTGTTATAAAAAAACCTACAGGTTAATGATAAACTGTATTTTACAGCCATACAAAGAAAAGAAATCATGTTATAATAAGTATAATGCACATGGAAAGTTTTTTGAACACTTCTACTAGATACATATGAGTCCAATTGCACATTTATTTTTGCCTTGTAGACATCTAGCAAATGTAGAAATCCTTTACAAATACCATAATTTTTAAAGTGTTTAAATTTTTAAAGTGTTTAAAGTGTTTAACTAATTAGAACAAACAAACAAAAAAATACAGTTCATTTTTACTCTTGCTTCCTGGTGGAGGAATAATTTACTATTACTATTACTATTTACTATTATTACTATATTATTACTATTATGTGCCAATCTCATTTCATATTCTAGAAATTTATATTTTTGTTGAACTCAACTAGTCTAGCAAGTAACATCCAGGGAAAGTATGTTTTAATGAGGTGAATCATTTACATGGAGCAAAAAGCAGATATGTTAAGTACAAATTCCATGGATGCTTGCAGTTGCATTTCCTGATGGGATCTAAGCTTCTGTATATTCAGAGCAGTGTCCTTAACAGTAGCCCTTAGGTCCCTTCACAGTCAAGATATACTCCCTGTTTCCTGGTTTCATTTACCTTTCATAGTTCTGCTTTTCTTAGAAACATTATGCAAACTGAAATATACATACTATTTTATGGCTGGCTTCTCCAAGTTAGTATCATGTTTTGGAGATTCATTTATGATGGGTGTGTCAGTAGTTTATTCATTTTATTGCTACAAATAGTCTCACAGAGTAATTACATTTTTACCCACTTTAGTGTAGAAGAGCAGTTGTGTTGTTCTCAGTTTTTACCTGTATGAGTGAAGCTGTTATAAATGCAATTGTTCCAGTTTTGTATAAGTATATTCTAATTTTTTCTTGGATAAATTCCTAGAAGTGTAATTGTTGGATCATAAACTAGGTACATGCTTAACTTAACAAAAATTTTAAACTGACTTCCAAACTGTGGTTATACCTTTTTGTATTCAGACTAGATATGCATAAAAATTCAGAAAGTGTTTTTTTTCACTAGTCTTTTGTATTTTTAGTTTTAATCTATTTTATCTATTTTGGTTAGTCACTTTGAGTTTCTAAGACTAGATTAGTGTCCATATCAATAACCATTTAAAATTGGGCAAAGGTGTGTCAATGGAACACCAGGTTCCATTCATATTCCTCCTTGCCTTTATTGTATATTAGCAGTTCTACTTATCCCTGTTTATCATGGTCATCCTGCTTATCATGGCCAATTAATTGTGTCTTCATCTGAACTACAGACTATGCCTCTTTGTTACAGTGAGAAAGTTTTCTTCCATTGCAGTTTATTGATGGATTTTGAAAAATGTATGTGAATGTTAAGTCCACTTACATTTTCTTTGTCACTTGAGATAATATTATATTTGTTGTTGTTGTTTTATCCTATTAATACAGAGACTTGAATTAGTAGAGTTTAATTGTTAAATCAAGCTTTCATTCTTAGAATTAATCTGTGGACCTAGTTTATCATATTTTTAACATATTATTGAATTATATTTTGTTGTCTTCTGTTTAAAAATTTTATTTTTATGTTAATAAAGAACATTGGTCTCTTTTGGATGTGGCCTTAGGATTATGCTAGTATACAAAATAAGCTTGAAGTTTTTTCTCCATTATTTTAAAACAAATTTTTGCAAGATTGGTATAATATCTTTCTCAAATGATTAGAAGTCATAAATGAATAAATAAATATTTATACTTTTACTGCTCCTTGTGTTATTTTCAGTTCTTTATACATTTGTCCACTAATGCCATTATAAAATTTATTGAAAAAGAGTCAATCATTATTATCCTTTTAGCACTTGAACGCTCTATGTGATAGCCTGTCTTTCCAATTTGATTATGGTATTTTGTTGCTACTCCAGCTTTATATCATGATATTTCTCTCTCCCTTAATCAGTCCAGATCAAGGGTTTATCAAGTTTATTTTTTTTTCAAAAACACACATTATATTTAACTGATTGTTTGACTATATTCCATTACATTATTTCCGCACTTACATCAATGTGTTATTCCTGTTTCTCACATTGTGTTTAAATTGCTCTTCATCTATCCTCTTAGTATCAAGGTTATGTTAATATTAGTTTTTCTTCTTTTGTAATATAAACATTAACAGATTGCAGTTTATATCCCAGAATCTCTAAAGTTTGGGTTTTTGCTTTCATTTTCATTCAGGTGGAAATTTCATGGAATTTCTGGAAATATGTGTACATTTACAACCAGCTAGAATTATTCCCCATGTCTTCTGCAATTGATTTTTAATATAATAACATTGTTTGCAGAAAATATTACCTGTATTACTCATTGTAAATATATTCAGAATTGTTTTGGGTCAAAATCTGTTATCTATCTTGATACATTTTCCCACTCAATTAAAGGAATATGTGTCGTGGTTATTGTGTATACTATTTTATAATTACAGTTAGTTGGTTGATAACATTGTTCTAGTTTTCCATATTTTGCTTTAATTTTTACATTTTCAACTATACTTGAAATCTTTGATTATTAATATTTTTTCTACTAACCCTCATTTCTTTCACCTATGTTTCATCTCTGTAGTTGGGTGCAAACAATTCAAGGACAATTATGTCATTTCAATTAGTTATGAGGAAATCTATTCTATAATTATTCATACATTCACTAATTACATCACTGTTTTTTTGTTCTTTTATGTAGTTTAGAAAGCCCATTGGTTATAATTTCCTTTTTTCTTAAAAAAATTTTTGTTTTTGTTTGACATCTCTTGAAATGCAAGCCTGCTCTTCATAAACTCTCTCCACTTTCTCTGTTTTTTCTAATAATATTCCATTGCCTTCACATTAAAAGAATGTTTATAGGTTAATAGTTTTTACTTTTTAATTAAGGTTATTAAACTTATTGTTCTATTACCTTCTGGATTGCCTTATTTCCAATGACAATTCTGTATTCATTTCAGTTTTGTTTTCTGTGTGAAATATATTATGTCTTCTTCCCTGCCATTTATTAAGATTTTCCTTCTGATTTATTAGTGTTTATTTTTTCCTGTTTTCTTGTTTAAAATTGCTAATAACCTTAAGTCTGAGACTTAATGTTTTCAAATCAAGTTCATAAAATTTCTACTCAATAGTTCTTCAATTATTTTCTGCTTCTCTTCTCTGAGTGCACAGTCTGAGTGTCAATTGAATATATAGAAGCCACTCACTAATACCCCAGTAATGATCAATAAGGGTCAATTAACAGTTTTCAGCCACTTTTCTTCTTTTTCTGTTCTTTAGTTTCTTTTGCTCTGCCATGAAGTACCTTATAATGTTTAATATTCTCTTTAATGCACCTATTGACTTTTGTAAATTCTTAGATTCCCATTTTATACTTTATGATGTTTTTTACAATTGATATGTTTTGTCAGTTTGTTTAAATTTTCCCTCAAATATGTGAACACATTTTTAATGCCTGTTTTAAATTCCATACCTATGAATTCCATCTATTCTCTCATTTTTGTCTATCTTAATTGAGTTTCTACTTTCATGTTTATTACTCTTGTTTTAAGAACATTGTTTTCCTTGCATGTTCATTTTTTTTCTTATTATGTGAATATTATATTGACAATAATTTTCCCATTATTTTTGTCATTAGTTAAGCAATATTAGACTTGCTAATATTTACTCCAGAGAAAAGTTATATGAATTTTTAGAGTAGAGAAGGAGCAGTTGCTACTTCAGTTATATTAACTACACTTCTATGATGTGGTCATTTGATGTCCTTACTAAATTCCAAGGGTGACAAAACTGATCTCTCTATTCTAACTTTTCAGGGCTTTTGGTCTCCCTGTTCTGTCTGAATCCTGAAAACTGATTTGTTTATAACTACCTATTAGCTTTGTAAATTTATCTGTTACTTATACTTTTCATAACATAGTTTGTGCCCAGGAATGCAAACTATTGTTATGCACACAAATAGGTAGGCATTTAGTCAAATATTCAAGAAAATGCCTATGCAGATTTTATGAGCTCATTCTTTACTGAGCTTTAAAATTCTGCTCAGCAATTCTAGCCATATTAATCACCCCAAACTCCAATAATAATTTTCATTTTGTAAAACCACTGTACTCTGTTTGGATTATTTTTTTTTCTTTTAGCGCACTTCACCCAAATTCCTGCAGGAAGTGATTCCATTTTTTGTGCCTTCCTTTTGTGAACCATTATTCTTTTGCTTCATGTGTTGTTCAGTTTTATAGATGTTTATGGCATCAGACCATTCTAGTACCAATTATTCCATCATGTTCAGAATGCAAATTGCATTGATATTTTAATAAGCATTTGAACTGGCAAAAATTTACTATTGAAGCCTGTACTGTTACTGCTGTCATTTCACTGAATTAACCAAAGATTCTGTGATATTAGGTGTCATAAATTTCGGTTTATTTATGGAATAACAGTATACCCACTTGCAGAGAGTAGGTTTCAACATTTTAAATATTTTAAGGTCTCTCTTGGTTTTTTATGTCTTCAGTTTACTTTCTGAAATTA
Organism: Ictidomys tridecemlineatus; assembly: GCF_052094955.1. Classification (NCBI taxonomy): domain Eukaryota; kingdom Metazoa; phylum Chordata; class Mammalia; order Rodentia; family Sciuridae; genus Ictidomys; species Ictidomys tridecemlineatus. The sequence continues at coordinate 1,590,142 of NC_135492.1, forward strand.
TAAATTTTGTAGCTTTTTTATGCCTGTTCATGTTGAATATCATAAACTATTGTTCCTAAAGCAAGGGCTACCACCTTTTGTTTATTCCATCAGTAAAACATTCTGAGTGCTCTCACAGTGTCATGTCAACATTAATGATGCAAACTACATTTAACTCAACATTTTATCATATTCATAATCGATATTCTTAGTTCAAGTGAATTAAATTTACATCATTTCTGTAGAGATAAAAATGTAGGACACAAAGAAAGTGTAGCAGTTCCTCCCTGGTTGGAAAGTCTTTCATATTAGAGTGGCTAATAGAGAGTAAGAATCTGAAGAGTAAAATCATAATAAATGTCAAATTTGAGATAAAATGGGGAAAAATATCAGTATCAAAGCAAGAACTAAAGTCAAGACAAACTGAGTTAAAGAACGGTTCACATTCAAACACTCTCTGAACACCAATGAAGGAGGCTTCTAAAGGAAACACATAAGATCCACAAACCTATGAACAATTGTTTTCTTTGAAAACATACACTTTTCTTTTTCATTCAAGGCATGCCTTATTATTTTTGTTAATCTCAGTGAACAAAGGTATTTCTGGATACAGAATGTGCTAGGACTCTTTTCAATTATAGATCATTGGCTACTAGAAAAATTACCTGATTTTAGAATAATTTGCATAATGCCTGTCAAAGTTTATTATGATATATTGATTTTAATCATCATCATATAAATTACTTTCACATATACAGTTTTAAATGAGTAATATATTTAATTACAATTTTAATTTTAATGCTCTTGTGTACCAAATGGGTAATAATGCACAACTTAATTTTGCCTACCCAAAAAACACCTGAATAATGGACTATTTAAATAAAGTTACCAAATATCTTGCTCAGTGAACACAACAATATATTTATTGAATTTCAGTAATGCTCCACATCCTATGTTAAGATGAAAGAACAGCAGAATTAATGAATCAAAGCCATGGCTCTCACAAGGCATTGACTGAAACTAGTGTATTCTTCCTCTGAAGAAACAGAATGAATCATATTTATTAGTGATCATAGAAATAAATTCATTTTATAAAAAAGCTTATATGTATATTCCATGAATAGAGTTGATTGTATTGAAATAGAAGACAAATGGCAAAAAAAGGAAGTGCTATATATAAACCTAATTTTTTAAAACATTTATTTTGACCCTATCGTTTTTTAAGTTCTCAGACAAGTACACAAGGAGGGAATTATTCAGTTATATATTGAGTACATTCTTGAATATACTTTTTCTATTTTTTTATTGGTTCTTCTTGGTTATATGTGACAGTAGAATCCATTTTGATATAATTATATAAGCATGAAATATATTTTATTTAAGACCTCATTCTTGGGGATGTATGATGGCAAGATTCACTGTAGTATATATCTATATCTATATATATATATAGAAGATATAGATAGATAGATAGATAGATAGATATGAAATTTATGTCAACTTAATTTCATGTCTTTCCTTTCTTATCCCCTCTCCACTTCCTTTTTCCCATTTTTTAATCTAATGAACTTCTAAATTTATAAGAAATTATCAAGTATCTCTTAAAATATTTTATGATTTTAAACAATAACAATAAATTAAGTTGTCCCATATACTTACTAACGATTGGTGCTATTAGTCATTGTAGTTTAATACTAGAGATTGTGTAGGTATCACATTAAAAGTTAATTTAAATTTACTGATAATTAGCATTAAGTAATATTTCACAGGCTAATTTTAAAATTGTGTACCTATTTAGATGTATGTTCAAGTTTTTAAATGATTTAATTTTACTTATATTTTCTTATTTATGATTTTACTACATATTTTTGAGTAGAAAGATCAATTTATATGTTATTTATATGTCCTTCATCAGATAAAAGATTATTCTCTTACAATCTAAAGCTGTACCTAACTTTCCCATTTTCTTAAAATAATTTCATAATGTGAAATTTGATTATGTTCAAGATTAATTTATTTCCCTGTTACTGTAGTGTACATTGTATCCTGTGAAAGGAATTTTACCCTAATTATAAAATTTTCTTTCAGAGCGTTATTTTATTTAACTTTTATTTGCATTTCATTATATGAATGAACACATACTGTAAAATGCTTTGTAGGCTTTAAAGGGAATTGCTATGAAGTTAAACAACATGAGTAATATTTTACCACATTCATTTCAGCTGATTTTTAAACTCTTTTTAGATATACATGACAGTATATTTTGAATATTATACATATGACACTAATTAGAATAAGTTATACACTTTTAGTTTCACAATGGTGTACATGATTAATTTCATTTTTTGTGTAAAGTGGAAATTTATATAAGGGTATAGTTCTTCCTTGTTTTCTTTTTCGTTTTTTTAGTGTAGTCGTCAAGTTTTACTTCACTGCTTTATAAAAAGTAAAATTCAATTATAAATTATTTTGCCATGTGTATTGAAAATCATATTGTGTGTGTGTGTGTGTGTGTGTGTGTGTGTGTGTGTGTGTGTGTGGTGTAGGTTTCCCAAAAATGTTTAAATTTTATTGTTCCACATTCTGTCACATAGTAATTATTTAATAACTTTCTATTAAGCCTCTTAACAGGTAATATAAGACCTCCAACTTTGTTTTTGTATCAAAATTTGTTTGTTATTAAATATTCTTTGATTTCTTCATATACATTTTTTTACATCGGCTTGTAAATCTCTATAGGCACCTTTTATAATTTTGATTACTTATATTAGCTATTAACATTCAACAGTACCATTTCCAAAAACTGAATTCCTGTCTTTATTTTATAGATTCATTGAATTTTTTATATATTTGATTATTTTCTCTGTAAATAAGTAACATTTTACCATTTACTTTCCATAAGACTTTAATCTTTTATTTTTTCTGATACAGTGCAATTTTGAGTGGAACTATGAAAGCCTATGTTATGGTTTCAACATGAGGTGTCCCCAAAAAGCTGTATGTGACCATACATAAATATTCAGAGGTGACCTTATTATGAGCGCTAACTGTGAATTGATCCATTTGATGGATTAATAATTTGAATGTATTTCTAGGTAGTAATTGTGAGCAGGTGGGGCATTACTGGAGAAAATAAGCCACCGGGGGCATGCCCTGGGGTTTACATTTCATCACTGGCTCCTTGCATGCTCTCCTTCTCCCTGGTTCTTAAGACCAGAGCAGCTTTCCTCCTGCCATGACCTTCCACCATGATGTTCTGCCTCTCCTGAGGGCAAGAGCAGTGCAGTTGGCTGACCATGGGCTGAAACCTCTTAATCTATGAGAGTCAGAATAAACCTTTTCTCCCCTAAGTTGTTCTTATTGGGTATTTTGACCATGGCAATGAAATCTGACTAGCACAGCCTATGAATTAGGATTTAAGACTACAGGAAGGAAAAACAATGTCTATCCACCCCCCCCCAGATATTTCAAATTCTCCACCCTGTTCTAATATTATCCACCATCATATTGCAACCTAATGAATGACCCTGAGACAGAGCTGTCAAGATGAAACCTTTCTGATTATTGAATTTATGATGGATAAATTGTTTTTTTTTTATTCCAGAGTTTGGAGATGATTTTTTTCCCTATACTTACATTTTAGTGGAACAAAAATGGTAAACCAAGGAGTGGCAATCTGCCTTAACAAATATCTGAATTTTTTTTCCTGATTGAGGTTCTGGGGTCAGGAAGCAGACAAAATAAATTAGACTTAAGGAGATGCAAAATTAAACAATAAAATGCTTCATGGAGGGTGTTGGTAAATGACTAAGGAGATTGATTTTAAAATATTCTCAAGATAACTGAAGGAAATATAAAGAAAATATTGGAATTTGTGGAAATACATAGAGGTGAAAATTTGACAACTTTTTGTCACCAACAGTAAAAGGAGAAATTAGAAGATGCAATGAAATGATGATTTGGCTAAGGATATTTTTAGGTACAATATTAAAGGTTACATCTAGCTCATTCTTATTCCATTTAACAAAGGCGAAAAGATAAGAGATAAGATGAAGAATAAACTTTGAAATAAAAAAAAGAAACATTATTTTTTGCATTGAAAATAAGACTATTTCTTGGGGCTGGGGATGTGGCTCAAGCTGTAGTGTGCTCGCCTGGCATGTGTGCAGCCCGGGTTTGATCCTCAGCACCACAAACCAACAGAGATGTTGTGTCAGCTGAGAACGAAAAAATAAATATTAAAAATTCTCTCTCTCTTTAAAAAAAAATAATAAGACTAGTTCTTAATCCCTATGTGTACTTCTGGAAAAATGAACAAGTAAACAAAAAAACAATTACAAACATCTCACATTAATAAATGATTTGGGAAAAAAATCTCTAATTCCAGTGTGCCTATGACATCCTTTATTTACTCTTTGTAAATATTTATAGTCTTGTCTTACCAACTTTTTCAAATAAAAAGAAGATCTTCTAAAGATCTAAAAACTGCCTTATAGAGCCTTTGGTTTAAACAGCAGGAATTTTATGATTCAATATGTGTTGTCTAAAGGAAGACTCCCTTGGAACCCAATACAGAGAGCAGTATACTGGAGATATTTATATATGTGTCTTTTTCTGATGTAGTGGATTATAAATGAGAACATAAGAAATTTATGAAATGTTTAAGAGGATCATGTCAGGTTAGATATAAAGTGACTGTTACTGTTTAGATGTGAGGTGTACCCCAAAATTCATGTATGAGACAAGGCAAGAAAGTTGAGGGATGAAAAGATCAGGTTATGAGAACATTAACCTAATCAGTGTGGTAATCCCCTGATTACAGTCACCACTCAGTAAGCATGGGTATGACAGGAGGAGGTGGGTTGATGGGGGTGTGCCTGTGTGTTATATATTATGTGAGCTGAGATTAGCTCTCTCTGCTTCCTAATAAAATGTCCCCAACTGCTTTTTTCCACCACATTTTTCCACTATGATGTTTTACCTCATAATATGCCCCAAGGAATGAAGCTATCTATGGACTAAGAGAAACTGTGAGCCCCTAAATAAACTTTTCCTCCTCTAATTGTTTTTATCAGATCTTTTGGTCACAACAGCAAAAAAAAACTAAGACAGAGAAAAAGAAAGTAAAAAGTGGAAACAAACAAACAAAAACTCTATCTCTAAAATGTTACAGAAAGGGAATCAAGGAAGCAAGCAGAGAAAATATATAAATACATTCTTTTTGTGGAAAACAACAATGGAAATGACCACTAGAGTCAAGAGCCATGAAAACATTCAAGGATAGGTATTGTTCCATACTTTCAGGTAGATTTCAGACTTGCTATGGGCAAGTGTTTGCTGTGTCCTTCCCTCTTTATTTTTTTGTCTACAAAATAATGTATATTGGTTTTTCTGTGTTTGTCTTACCAAGGTCTGTTGGAGGTGGGAGAATAAATTATATAACCTGTCTTGTTATTTCATGGGACTTCATGTTCAGAAGAATAATATTCAAAGAGTTATATCCAAGTAATTTCACCTGAGGCTACTCATCTGAACCTAAAGATAGTTGATTAGTGATGGCATAAAAATATCAAACTAAGGCTATAGAAAGATAAAACTCAGGAGTACTGAAGTAGGGCACAAATACATTTTCATGTGTGATGATGTCATTGTCATAAGGCAGATAGATTAGATATTCTAAGATGGTGATAATGATTTCTTACACAGTGAGTCTCACATTCTTCTCTTCAAGGAATGGAGTTTCTATGTTGTATTCCATCCTCACCCACCCTACCACACCATCTTGAGTCTACTGAGGTTGGTAGCCATGGAGGAAGAGATAATGTGTATTTTTTTTTGGCTAGGTCATAAAAACAATACATCTCTTCCTTGAAGACTGGAACAATTATCCTGGAGTACTAAACAACTTTCAAATCCTTTAATTGCTTACTTAAATTCATTTAGCTGATAAAGACATACAAATTGTACATATGGTAACTTGTGATTTTTCAGTACACAATACAGTGTGCAATGTTTAATCAAATTAGTCATCTCTTTCCTCAAATATTTATCATTTCTTCATAGGAAAAAAACATTCAAAATCCGTTTTTCTAGCTTTTGGAAATCTACAATATTATTTTCTATAGACAATCTCCTCTTTGATAACACACTAGGACTATTATTTCCTTTCTAACTGCAACTTAATACACATTGATTAAACTTTTCCCATCCCTCAATTCCACATGAGTAAGAACATGCAGTACTCGACTTTTTATGCCTGTCTTATTTCATTTAATATAGGGAATTTCATGTCCATTCATGTTGTCGCTAACATGACAGGATTTCATTTTTTGTGGCATTTTATATTCCATTGTGCATATATACCACATTTTATTTATCAATTCATCAGTTGATGGACACTTAGGTTGATTTTATATCTTGGCTATTGTGAATTGTGCTACAATAACCACAAGAGTGCAAACTTTTCTTTGGGAAACTGATTTCATATATTTTTACTTGTATAATCAGTAGTGAAAATGTTGGATCATATGGCAATTCTTTCTTTATTATTTTTGAGGAGAATCCATACTGTTTTACATAATGAATGTATCAATTTCAATTCCTATCAAATATATATGAGTTCCTTTTTCTCCACATTCTCACCCTCACTTAGCTGTAGTCATTTTGACAACAGTCATTTTCACTGAGGTGAAGAGATATATACCATAGTGGCTTTGATTTGCATCTCCTTCATGCTTATTGTTGTTGATATTTTTTGCCCATATAACTATTGACCATTTTTACATCTTCTTTTGGAAAATGTCTATTTAGGTCTATTTCTCATTTATTAATTAGGTTATTTTGCTATTAAATGTTTGGAAGTTGTTATATACCCTGGATATCAACTCTTTTCAGATGTATAGTTTGAAATATTTTTTTCCATTCTGTAGGCTGTCTCTGCACTCTGTTGATGGTTTTATGTGCTATGCAGAAGAATTTCAGTTTGGTGTAATCCATACTCTATTTTTGCTTTTTTCCAACAGTTTTGTTTATTTTTTTTCCAAAATATCCTTGCCCACATCATTGTGCTGAACCATGTTTACTGTCTTCTTATAGTAGTTTCGGTTTTCAGTATTGCTTTTATGTCTTTAATCCATTTTGGATTGGACTTTTTCTTTTTTAGTTTGTGAGAGATAGAGGCTTAGTTTCATTTTTTTTTTTTGTATGTGAACATCCAATCCTTGGTATATTTTATTTAAAATATTTTTTCTTCTGTAATGGAGATCTTATATAGAAAACCCCCAAATCCCACCAAAAAATTATTAGAACCTAATAAATGAACTCAGAAAATCTCATTGTGCCAAAATCAACATGCAAAAATTAGTAGTGTTAGAACATCCAAATAGTAAATTATCTGAAAAAAAATTGCCTTCTGTACATTTGAATTTTAACTGTTATATCACTTTTGTTATCTTATATAAGTGAAGTATCATGTTTTTAAAATTTTTGCATATGGATGTCAAATTAGTAGATATGCCTTTATTCTGGATTAAGAAGTTATTCTTAACTAATATTTATATTTTGCCAGTTGTGATGAATCATGCCTATAATCCCAACAATTCAGGATGCTGAAGCAGGAAGATTATAAATTCTAGGCCTACCTTGGCAAACTTGTCTAAAAAAACAAAAACAAAAAACAGAATCAAGCAAACAAAGAAACAAAAATGTTGCTCTGTGGTTCAGAATCCCTGAGTGCAATCCCCAGTACCACAAAGCAATGACACATTTTTAAAAACTCTTTAGCCAGAGTTATGTGGAATTGTCTCAGTTTATATTTAATTTTCTGTGTCTTTAATACTTCTTCTTTGGGCCCAATACTTACTTTCTGCATGTGTAATTTTTGTTTCTATAACAGCTATAAATATTTTTTTCAGGTCATGATTGGAGAATGATAACTTTGGTTTGTGCCTGGTCTATGTCTCAGTTGAGGCAAATCTCTTCCACTGTTTTGTAGATGAGGTAGCTTCTGTAAGTTTTCTCTGTGTGTAAGGGTATATGTGAATAGTTTCTCAAATGAATGTAGCTAGGACCCAATTCAGATTATACTAATATTGAAAACATAATTAATTTGATACTTTTGAGTGTCTTTGGGCATGCAGTGCCAGGTAAACATCTGGGGCTTTTAGCTTGTTGATTTATATATTTAATAAAGCCATCCTCCTGTATTGTTCTTTGTCTTTTAAAAACAAAAGTGTTTTTCCTGAATAGTTCATCTTTTTTCCCCTCTCTTCTTCAAGCAATTATTTTGCATGCAAATCAGTCAAGCAGAAAAAGAACATTTTAGAAGCATTAGACATTGTCCTCCTATTGTTATATTTTGAAACAAAAAAAATCAACAAACATGACATTTTATTCTCATTCTCTCAAGATTCAGTAGCTTAACTTAAGGGTAAGTTAAAACACATTTAAAATAATCCTGCATTCTTTAAAGCAAGCTGTGGCATTCAGGGACATTTTTGTCTGTCTATGGTTGAAGGCACTTTTAATCTACTGTGGAACCAGCTTGAGTAATTTAAGAAGGTTGTATACCTCAGCTATGTTTAAGGTCTGATCATTTCTCTTCCTTAAAACATCTAGTGCAAGTCAAAGGGCATACAGTCTGGCTTTTTTCTTTGATATAGTATAATTCTACAAAATAAAATGCATGACTGTATGTTGGTAGAGGGAATTAACTTCCATATATAGTTAATCTGTATGCATTCTTTATAATATGTTCTTCTATGCAGAAGAGGAGAAAAAAGTCAATTTTCTTTCATTTAATGATAATTTTTATCAATTTGTGTTTTAAACATGAATAAGCAACAGTAAGTCTTTGGGTATTAAAATATCTCCTATCTCAAAGTGAAGATAACATGTGGCCTAATCTATTACTTGGAGTCCAGGGAACCACTTAACCTGAAGGTAATATATGTTTCCCTCCCATTACGTTTTGGTAAGGAGCAGTCTGCCCTTTTTGATTTATAGTTCTCATAAGAAAATTAATATAAATCATGGTTAGTTTTAGACTCAAATAATTTACATATTGAATAATATATTCATAAAAAGCATGAGAAAATAACTATGTATCAATATTATTTATGTATTTGACACATTTGTATAACAGGGCTTTATTTTACATGAATCTTATGAAAATATATTTACAAGTTAGATACCATTTTAGAACACCCTTTTATTTTCTAAATTGATAACCTTATTTTTTATTTTATTTTATTTTTTTGCCTATGCCCCATTTCTAGGTTCTACCATCTAGAAAAGTTGGCCAGGTTAACAATTAATTTCATTTTGCTCAAATGCAACCTTACCTTTCCTTATCTAGAGACTATTTCTTGACCTTTGCAATTTGTGATTCTTCAAGAAAACTATTGAGACTCACTCATATGCCACCCACTATTACAGGGGCTTTAATATCCTTCAGACTCCTCTTACCAATGAAGGATGGGATCCAGTGGATAAGACACTTCCCCTATGTTTCTGCAGAAGACGCATCTGATTGTATTGTCTTATCAACTCCAGCCACCTACAGAGGTAGCTAAGCCCATAATGTGTTGTACTGACTTTTTCTCCTTTTCATCATCCTGTAATTTTGCTACATGGGACAGTATTTCTTAAAAAACAAAACAAAACATAACAAAACAACAACAACAACAAAAACAACAATAAAAAAACACTTCATTTTAGGCTTTACTGAAACTGGTTTTTAATCTGGAGCTGGACTGCCTTGGTTCAAATTCTGGCTCTATTTCATAGTAAAAGTTTCTTTAAAATGTTGTTGGTGTCTTTTGTGCCCTTGTTTTCTCATATATAATAGAGGTGTTATTGTATACTAGCAGCAATATTTAAATTTAAAATTCTCTAATACGTGTAAATGACTGAGAATAGTTTATGCCTATAGGTAGCCATGATTCATGTTAGGTAATAAAAAATAATTATTGGCTGGGATTGTAGCTCAATATTTTATTGCTTGCTGAGAATGTGCAAAGCTTTGATTTAAATATATAACCCACAAAAAGTTATATTTTAAAAATTCTCATGGTCTCACAAATTATATGTAGCAAATCTTTTCATGATTTTTTTTCTTATTTAAAGTAAATGCTACTCTGTACACACTTCAGGCTCATTTTCTTTCATGAAACAATTTATTTTGACCTAAAATAAAATTTTAGATTGTCTCTTATCTTAACTCTTATTCCTTTTGAAAGCTCTCTGCTACAAAAATAACTTACTAATACAGTTTATACTAAAATGACTTATTTTTGTGCAATGTCTCAAAAATTGTGAGTAAAAGTTTTAATTTGACTAGCTGCATGAATTAGTTATTGACACATGGATTTCACTAGAAATTAAGTTGTAAGGTTTATTCTGTCATAATTTACTTTAACATAATAATTTGCATGTTTGTGTAGGTATTTGTATATTTGAAGAAAATGACAGGAAGCGCTAAAAGTTCAAATGACTATGTATACTGATGACATATTTACTTACTGTGTTGACTGCAAAAATTATTCTAATTCACCTAATGAGGCAAAATGTATCTTCCTCCCCCTTGAACTTTGCTCAGCCTTATAATTTACTGTAGTCAATAAAATGGAGCAGAATTAATGGTGTGTCACATCCAAGTCTAGCCCAAGAGACCTGATACTTTTCCACTCTGAGAGTATTGTATCAACTGTACTGCTGTAAATAAGAAAATGTGTTTAAAACAGGTGTTCCAGGCAGCATCACCAAGACAAACAAATGGCAAATGGTCTTTCCTTCCCCAATGTATATCGACCATGCTGACCTAAGAAACACTAGTTAGATCAGCAATGATTAACCTAGTGTTGTGCAAGAAAAATGAGAAAAAGAAAGAAAAAAAAAAGCTTTTTACATAATATTTAAAATAATAATAAACTTTAATCAATTTTATAATTTTCAGGCCTATTGAAGTACAATATGCAAAGAATTAAATTTACCCATTTTAGGTGTCCAGGTCTATGCATTTCAACAAATTTATATAACTATATATCCAATATCATTATGATACTACAGAGTATGTTAATCACTCCAAAGTGTTTCCTTGAGTCCATTCATAATCAAACTTTCTACCACTATCAATGCTTTAATCCCTGCCAATTATTGATCTATAATCTGGCCAAATAGGTGTGATTTTTCTAAAATTTTTAATAAATAAAATCATATAGAATATAGAATTTTGGGTCTAAGTTCATCCAGAAGATTCTTTTGAGATTTATCCATGTCATAGTATGAATAATAGCTGATTTCTTTTAATGCTGCAAAAGTATTGTATTATATGAATACATAAAAACTTATTTTCCATTAAGATTATTGAAGAACCAGATGCATTGCCTTATTGTAAGCATTTACCATTGTAAATGTTTTCATTTGATTAGGTAAATTGTGGCATATCACTGTGGTTTTAATTTTCCTCTCTAATTACAACTGATAGAAAACATTTTCACAAGTGTTTATCTTAACTCCATCACTTATATAGTGAGTAATTTTTCATATTTATAGATAAATTTTTATTATGCTATTTCTTTCCCTGTTAGTGATTTTTTTAGGTCTCTTTGTATATACTAGTTATTAAATGTGTTTGACAAATATTTTCTTTGAGATTATAGTTGAGCTCTTCTTTTTTATAACTTTTGGTTAAAGAGCAGAAGTTTGCAGGCAGGAGACAGCTCAGTGGTAGAGAGTTTACCTCGCCTGCATGAGACCCCTGGTTAGATCCCCAGTGCGGGAGAGGGAGCAGAAAGTTTTTTCATTAAAAACTCATTGCTTTATCTCAGAACACAGAGATATGTGTAAAATAAATTTTTGGAAAATATTGATGATGATGAAAAAATTAAAAAAATAAAGTTTATACCTAGAGCTAGAAATTTGCTTTATTTAGATAGGTTTAATATTTTTTCTTCTTGTAATTTTAGTACTACAGTTTTTAGATTCTTAAAATTTTTTTAATAGACCTTTATTTTATTTTTTATATGGAGTGCTGAAAATCAAACCATGGCCTCATGCATACCAGGCAATTGTGGTACTGCTGAGCCCCAGCCCTGTAGTACTAATTTTTCCCCTATTTTATTTAAATTTTATACAATACACTTTTAGAATCCCTCCAGATGAATCTTGTCTCTCAAGGAAAAAAAAAGTAAGATTTTTGAGATTTTATGCTTTAGTAGGCATTTATTCATGTTTAGTAACATCTTTAGAACACTGTCATTTCTGTTATTTCTGAAAGTCCTTTCTGAATTTATGCACATAACTTGTCAAATCTTAGAAAACACTTTATGTACCTTTTCTAATTATATCCACACACCAGCCTTGAAAAAGGCACACTAATACCATTCTCTTCCTACTCTTGTCAGATAAAAGTTGAGCTTAATTCATAAAAATGGGACATGGGACTGTTAGAAAGAGAAGCCCAGCCTTCTACTCTGCTTTTCAGTGTTCTCCCTCATACTATAAGTTATTCATGTATCACACCACAAAGTTTTCCAACATTACACTGTGAGGAGCTATGTAAAAGAAGCCGGTCACTAAAGGCTATATTCTTAGTGTTTTGTATAAAATCCATATAAAATTCTAGAAAAGGCAAAAACAGAGTTATCCTGCTGGCATTTCACTGGTTGCCTAATAGTGAGTCTGTGGCCATAAACTGAGGGCAAGAGGGAGCAAACACATAGAGCTTTTTGGTGCTCACAGGAGTGCTCTGAACCTTGGTTTGGTGGGAGTTAAGTGACTGTTTCCCCCAAATCACTGGGTTGTACATTTAAAATGAATGAAAATCTTTGGATATTTGCTAAACCTCATAGAGCTTAACAGGTAAACATCAGAAATCTGTTATCTCTATATCATTCATATAAACATAATGTTTTGTTTAATTTTTTTACATTATTTTTACCCTCTGTGCTTAACCAATTAACATTTTCCTGTGTTGCTTTCAGATTTCCTGCTAACAGGCTGAGCAGGTTGATGAACATGCAGAGAGGCATGTGTTTTCCCCCACAAGACCTGATGCACACATCACCAGGGCACAGTTATGTTATTTAGAACATAGATGAAGGTCACATTTCTTCCTTGCAGAAAGTAAATGGAAAATGTACCTTAAAAGAGTACCTGGCAGTTAATGCTTCATCCTTAAGATTAGTTTACTAGGCAAGGACAAAAGCCAAAAAATGTCTACTTTATCACAAACATTTTAGTTTGTTAACAAATTTCTAGACGTTCAATCATGTTGATTTTAAAATAAGAAATTGTGAGTGCTTTGGACAATGTGTTGAAACACCATAAAACAAGATTTTGAAAGAAGGTAAATGAAGCATGCACAAATTTAGGTTCTCCAGTTTGAGAAATATTTAAAATATAGTATATTTTTTCAATGAAATTAGAAACCATCATGTTAAGTTAAAGAAGTCAAACTCAGAAGGTCAAGAGTCCTGTTTTCTCTTCTATGTGGAAGTTAGAGAAGAAAAAGAAAAAGAAAGGTAGGGATAGATCTCATGGAAATCAAAGTGAGATTAGCAGAAGAAAGAGAAATAGGGGAGGGAGGAAAGTGCTGAGGAGTGACATTGAACAATGTATGTTATCATATTGTGTACATGTACAGATAGGTAACAATAAATCCCATCATTATATGCAACTGTAATGCACCAATAAAAACATGGAAAAAATTTAGGTTTTCTTTCATTGTTTCTTCTTATTCCCAGGTTTGTAAATAAATTGAAATAATCATTTATTAGACAAATTAAATCTGTTCATGTAATACTATTTAGTTTTTGATATTAATATTAATACCACTCTAAAAATATAATGAAAAAGAATAAATATATAAAATGTTAAAATAGCAAAATAAACACGAATCTAAAATCCAGTTTCAACACATTACTATATTTTTTTCTAAGTCTAAATCAATGTTCTTTCCAATGCCCCGTTATAGATAAATTTTCTCTCAAATTCTGAATATAACATCCATAGACCCCTCTGATATTTATAAAAAAGATACTTTTAAAAATCATGATTTCAATATTTTATACCTTCAAGTAATTATAATTTTGTTATAAAATGTGCTCTTTCTCAAATTTTCTTCAATATCTCCTCAAATTATTAACTTAAGGTTAATAATTTGTTTGAAATTTGTTTGATTCAGGAAACTAATTATGCTCATCACATTTTATTGGTATAGCTTTAATTATTTTCAATTTATAAGCTTACTATGTTGTTTCCTCCACTTAACATTTTATTTAGTAAAAAAACTCAGTGCATTAATCATAAAAAGTTTTGCATATTCAGGAATTTTTCTCACTTCATCTTTTGTGTAACTTAAAGTGGCATGTAGATACTTTTATTTCTGTGAAAAAGTAGTTCCATGTTAGAAGGCTGATTTAGGTTATATCTTACTTTTTGTAAGTGTACTTAATAGGAAGAGCTGTATGCTTTTGTTTTTTACATCAAAAGAATATCATATTTGTTTTCATTATTATTACTAAAAATATGATCACTGAAAATAATTTAAGATGTCCTTGTATTCCTTTTTACTTTCTCTCTCTCTCTCTCTCTCTCTCTCTCTCTATATATATATATATATATATATATATATATATATATAATTTATTAAAGTACACATTGTAGGAAATTTATTATTTCAAGAATTCAGAATGATAGAGAATCCTTCGCAAATTTTCATGTTGTCCTTAGGCAGGAGCCATACTAATATCTGTTTTATTTCAAATTTTGTTATGTGCTGGCATAGCAACACCTTACCTTTCTCTTTACTCTTAGGGTATACATGACTGTCTTGCTTGTCTATACTGCAAAATTTCTGAATTGTATACTCTTATTTAATGAGTAGATGTGATGACCTTTAATATTTTTTATTAAAAGAAATATTTCAAAATACAAATTTTGAAATTTGTCAATTTGTTTTTAATGTTTATTTGTCATGAGTTTTTCACAAATTATATGTGATTAAAATCATTAATTTTATCTTTTATTGCTTCTATTCTTTGAGTTACAGTTAAAATCTGCATGTTTGTAATCTCAGGTACTCTGGAGTCTGAGGTTGAAGTGTTACAAGTTCAAGCCCAACCTGAAAAATTTAGCAAGACCCTTTCTTGAATAAAAAGGGCTTTAGTTCAATGGTAAAGCACCCCTTGGGTTCAATCATCTGCACAGAAAAAAAAAAGAAAAAAATTTTGCCCTATTTTTGTAATTTTCGATAAATTACTCACATTTTCTTGTAACATTTGTGTGTACAATATGAAAATAATTTTGTTTATTATCATAATTATACCTTTATCCCAACACCAATTATTATTAAAAGTATATTTTTTTTTACTGGTATCTGATGTTACATGTTTAATATACTAAAGTTCTGTTTGCAAATACATTCACTTCCAGCATTTCCATTCTGTTTTATTTATGCATAAATATAAAAAAATACACTTATTGGGCCAGCTAACCCAGCCCTCTTTCATGATTTTTCAGTGTTTCCTTATTTTTGTTTGTGTCCTTCCACATAAACATTAAAATGCACTTTTTTTTTAGCTCCAAGAAAAAAAACACACAATAATGGTATTTTCATAGCAAGTATAAGAATTTATAAACTGAAAAATCTTATTGATATTTTTATCCAAGATTGGTCTTTAGTTTCCTTTTAGTGGAATTTTATCAAATTTTATAATTAATATTGTACTTACCTCATAACTAGAATTTTAAAGGATTTTTAAAAAATTCTATGGAATTTTTGAAGTTGTGTTAGAATTGTCTTTAGATTATTGACTTGTGAAAGCATTTGGAACTGTAGTCAAATCATTTTGCCATAACATGTCTTGATTTGAACTGCATGTGAAAGTTTCCTCAGACTCATGAAGTTCCTTTTTTATATGAATCTATAATTCTTATTTTATTTCAGAAAGAAATTCTCTATAAATACTTTATTCTTTGCTTTTCTTTTGCTTTCATTTTTGTCTTTCATAAATATACTGGAACTATTTTATCTTTTTTTTCTACAATTTTGCCTCTCATTTTATGTCCTTCTATATTTTTTCTCTATTTAAATTTGAATTTTGCATTTTCTATTCCTTTTGTTATAAAATATGATATATATTTTTTTTCCATTGCTTAGTTTTGTCTTCATTTCTGAAATTATTTGAAATAGATTTATAAATCATTTCTGGCCTCTGAAATGAAACCTCTATTTTCGAATTCTCTTTCATTGACTTTTATTTTTTATAGTTAAGATTTATTCTTTTTTTAGTGCATTATTTTATTTAGTTTATTTTGGAATATTAAACTAGGGATTTAAATTTTTGGTCAGGCAATCATGACATGTTGATATCTCTTTGCTGTCTTCAAGAAGTTTATCCTATTCTTAATTTTTTTTTGGTACCAGAAATTGAACTCAGGAACAGTTAGCCACTGAGCAACATTCCCAACCCATCTTTTTTTTTTCTTTTAAATTAATTTTATTATTATTATTATTATTATTATTATTATTATTATTATTATTATTTTGAGAGAGAGTCTTGTTAAGTTGTTCAGGACCAGGCTAAGTTGCTGAGGCTGGCTTTGAACTTAGGGTCCTCTTGCCTCAGCCTCCAGAACTGCCCAGCTGTTTGTAGTTTTCTTTTTACATAGAATGAGTCTGCATGAAATTCAAACACATCCTATTATGCTATAAATTATGAGTTTTCTTATATTTTCAAAATTACCTTCTTGTGAATGAGGATTTTTTAAGAAAGTTTTCTAACTTTGTAGCTTCAGAGCATTCTGTACCAAAGCACCAAATAGTTGAGATACATACTACCTGAGAACCTACTTTGTTTTCCTTCCTTGTTGTTACTAGTATTTTCTATCTTGGTCTGTCTCTCCCCAGAACTCTGTCATTTTTGTGTTGTTTAATTTGCATTCTATTCCCTAGGTTTCTATTTAGCATGGGCTTTCACCTTTCAAATACACAGCCTCAGCATAACATCCCTGAGGTCCTCTTGAACTCACCCATGAAAAGCAGACAGCACAGCCCCCTCTGCTGCTGTTCAGCAATTTTTCTCAGATTGTTACACCTGATTCTACTTCAGTGTGTCTTTCTTTCTGAATGAATAACTTTTAGCAATTTCTGGATTCATCAGCATGACAGCTATAAGAAATTATTTTGTCTTTTCTTTATTTTCTCTCATGTAGTTAATTTTATATGCAGGTGTTGATTCTGTTGGTCATTTGGCACAGCTCAGTGGAATTTTGGGATTTGAAAGGGTTCCTCTTCAGCTGCTATTGTTTAGAACACTTTCAGTATGTTTTGCTATTTGTTTACTTATTTGTTTGTTTCTTTAACATATTAGTTTCTATGTCTGCTTTCTTGGGAGATGCAGGAGATTGAAAAGTGAAACTGCCTTGCTAGGCAGTAAATTTTTTATCAATTTTTTTCTTTTATATATAAAAATGTTTCATTCCTTTCTCTTAAGTAAGAAGTTGCAACAAATATATAGAGGTTTTGTCCAGAGTTTTTGTATTAATCAGGGTACACTTACTTATATGCCGTGTTTACAAAATAGATCCTGAAATCCCAGTGACATAACACAATTAAGGATTATATTTCTTTCTTAAGGTCCAATGCTGATGGGTTGATTTCCTGTAACTAATGACTCAAGAATCATCTTGTCAGATCAGGAGCTTCTCATCAGAGGAAGATTGTTTATGAGATTTTTGCAAAGACTTTTCTCATGTTATTTCTGCTCATATGGCTTTGTCAAAATTGGCCCAAATCTCACAATGAAGGATTGGAAAATATGGTGATCTTTGATAAGCAATAAAATACCTATGCTATATTCTCCCTTCTAGTTACAAAGCTTCACTTCCTCCCACCCACAGGTTTGTCTTTATTATGCTCTGACAATATTCAACTCCTCTCTGAGGGAGGCATCTGTCCCCTAAATTAGAAGCATTAAAAGGAAAGCAGGTCCTACCTCTGACCATGATCAAATCAGTACTACTGTACTTACTCTATCAGGTAACAACTGAAAAATTACTAACAAAATTAAAACAAAACAAAACAACCACAACGAAAACCCTATGTAGACACCTCAGGGAGACATTGGGGAATCAACAATACAGGCTGAGTGCCCTTGCAAAAAGGGAAGCAAATGAAGTATGCCATCAGGGTGCACCCTGGATTTATCTGTGATAGCAATATCAAAATCACAGGAAAGGTATACAGAACTCAAATGAAAAGTGTGAAAGTTAACAACATCATACCTCTTTGCTGCCCTACTGGCTTGGGTTTTAGGCACAAGATGATAAGAAGGAAATCACTAAAGGAAGGTGCCACAAGAAAGTATATAAAACTCTTTCTGATCACCTCTCACTAAGCAGAGCTCAAGGATACCAAGCAGAGAACAGCAGAATAGAACAACAGGAGAGTTGAGTAGAGATATAATAGTTCAAGGTCAGTCTAACATAAGGTACCTTGGTGAAGATCAGGCTTTTGGTTGAGAAATCAGAAAGGTCATGGTGCAGAAAGGACTAGATCCTAGAATAAAGATCTACGTGGTAGGAGTAGGCCCCTGAGAATTAGAAAGCAACATCATCCAAGGTCTCTAAAAAGTGCCATCATCAATATGTGACATAAAATGCCAAATTACTATCAAAATGAATAACCAAGAATATATAAATATATAAATCTTTCTCATAAGAACAGGCCCAAAATGATACAATTATTGTATTGCTGAAAAAATGGTTGTTCATATTTTCTCATTATACAAAAAGGTAAAGATATGTATATCTCAACTCTTACAAGTGGGATGGATTTATCATATTGTAGTCCATGCCTTAAATTCAGACTCATTTTTGTATCTCTGTTTTTATTGCCTGCCATTGATCAAATTGTGTCACCTCAAAAAATAATGTCAAAATCTTAATCCCTGTTGCCTTAGAATATGATTTGTTTGGAAGCTAAGGCAATACAGATAAAATCAATTAAGTTAATATGAGAACACAGGAGTAGTGCTCTTAGAAAAAGAGGAATAAATGTTTAGAAAGCTATGGAGACAGTGATTAGAGTGATGCAGCTATAAGCCAAGGGATGCAGAGGGCTCACCACTGCCATCAGAAATGAGGCACAGAGGCAAGGAAGTGTTTTTCTCAAAGGGACCATGGGCCTGCTGACACCTAGATTTCACATTTTTGCATCTAGAACTGTTAAAATATAAATTGCACTTGTTCTAAGCAATTGGGTTTGTCCATATAGGAAAATAGTACCTCGTTTTCATTCTTAACACTTTCCTTTGTTTTTAATTTGTAATCCTTCATTGTATAGTATATATTTTAATGGGAATTCTTGAATCACTTTTTTTTATAAAGTGAGAAAGAATACCTTCATCTTTCCCTTCATCATCCATTCTACAGCATATAAATTTAAGATGTGGTTCGTGCTTCCAGGTGACTTACTATCTTATAGATATCCTAAGACTCATTGCATATCGTTAATGAGAAACATCAGACACTTACATTTTTAATTCTTCAGCAAACCATACCTCTGTAAGATAGTGTTAGGCAAGGTAAATAATAAACATATAAAGTTTAAATCACGATTTAAGCTTAAGCTCAAAGAACGCATAGGAAGGATTTCAGCAGATGAAGGAGAGATTTCTGGAACAATGTAAATTGAGCTGTATTATAAAGATAGGCAAATACTGAATGTATCAAAGTCATGAAAACAATTCTAAAGAAAGGTCTATATTTCTTGAACATTAGTAGAATGAAATAATCTCAAAGAGAGTAATCTAGAGATCCTGTGCAAAATTAATTAGAGATAGAAAAAAAGAAATCACAGAAGAGAGTAAAGGGAAGAGTCTTAAAGTTATTTTAGAAAACTGATTATACAAGGCTGGGGTTGTGGCTCAGCAGTAAAGCACTCACCTAGCACATGTGAGGCCCTGGGTTTGATCCTCAGCACCACACATAATTTTTTTTTAAAGGGTATTGTGTCCAACTACAACTAAAAAAAAATAAATATTAAAAAAAAGAAAGAAAACTGGTTATAGAATACAAATCTCTGTTTTTAGGGCCCTAAATAAATGCTACTGAACTAAGAGAATCTGCTAAGTTTTCTGCACTTCTCTTGAAATCCTGATTTCTCTATTGCAGTTTAATTTATCTCTTTCATCTCAGTTGGATTGGAGCCCTTGATGTCTCTTTCAGGTATCTTTTCACTGATAATGAAAGATTTCTAACTTTGGTAGACTTTGAGTAAACTTTGATTGCTAAAGGCACTTAACATTCATGTATATGAGTGTATTTATAATTGTCACTACTAAAATTTACATTAAGGGAATGCCAACCTTGAAATTTACAGATATTAATTTCCTGGCTGTGATAATTTTTCAGACTGTAGTGGCATTCTCACCATTTTCTCTTTTCTTGAGAGTAGTCTAGCTAATAGTGATGAGATAGGTAAACTTTCCTCTTTCTTGATATTTTCATCCATTGAATTTTACTTTTATTGTCCAAACTTTCCCTTTTAGAAAATGTACCTTTTTTTCTACAGATTTTAAGGGTACTTCTGATAGTGTAATTGATTTTGAGGATTCCATGACCTGATAATTTTATTTAGATTGAAATTTGTAATTTGAGATGTCATTCAAATTGCAGTATCATCAATATAATAGGGCATTTTTTTTGAAAATCCATCATCTTCATTTTTAAACAGTTGGATTTTTGTAGACATTTTCATTTTGAACAAAAAATTATAAAATTGAAGTTTTTACATAAAATATGAGTTTCTGATGAACAGTTCTTTGAGCTAGTTATGCAAATTTAACTCAGAGAAAATAAGCAGGGAGGATTGAAATGAAAGGCATTTAATGTCCTAAATACACAAATTTAAATTATAATTAATGTAACAGTATAAACTAATATATATTGTAAGTTTTAGAATTACTTTTTTTTCTTTCTACCTGTGTAATATTAGATGAAAATTTTATTTTTATTCTTTATGTAGAGTTCCTCATTACTACTTTTTTACCAAGTGTGTGCAAAAAACACTCTTAGGTTAAATAATTTTTGTCTTTGTATTTGCCAATCATCTATCTCGGAAAATGTAGTGACATTAACATTTGAAAATGTAACTAGAATATTTCCTTTGCTAAAAGATAAAATGTTAAAGGCAGAGATGATACAATATTTTAATAGGCATTAGGATCACCACAATTTTGCTAAGTTATCTGTTTGGGTAGGTGCTTAATAAATATGTGTCAAGTGAATACATGAATTATTTATATTACATTAATTATTTGTTATCCTTGAATTTGTTTCAACTGAAGGACAATAACCTCTATTAATTTAATTTAATATAAACATTTGAATTAATGAATTTATAGTTATCTCTGAATTTTAAGGAAACTGCATCAATTTAAAATTCTTCCTGTTAAAATAAGTACATGTGTTTCATGGAACTCTTTTTAAATCTGTTTTGTAGATGATCCAATCCAGATTGGCATTCGAAAATGCTTATGAAAAGCTGTGATTTATCTATAATCATCTTATTCATTTAGATTTTGATTAGCAATTTCTAGCTTTTTTCTTTAAAAGTGACAGTTTCAATGGGATTATGATTTAAAATTATAGTGGAGGAGAGTTTTGAGTGTTGATATGTTCTTACAATAACTTGATGGTATTGTGGATGAATATATCTTGTTTTGATTCACAATGTATGAATATTAAGGAAATTCATAGGGAGGAATAAGACTTTCATGTGGTTTCCTGTCAAAATGATCACTGAAGAGCACCTGTTTGACAAGTTTATACTTTAGTATTTTTGTAAAA
Organism: Ictidomys tridecemlineatus; assembly: GCF_052094955.1. Classification (NCBI taxonomy): domain Eukaryota; kingdom Metazoa; phylum Chordata; class Mammalia; order Rodentia; family Sciuridae; genus Ictidomys; species Ictidomys tridecemlineatus. Next base: position 1,611,976 of record NC_135492.1, read on the forward strand.
TATCAAGTTAAAACAGTAGCTCTTAGCCACAGGGGTGCATTAGAATTGCTTGAGGAGCTTTTCAACAACACACTGGACTTCAGGGCAGAAATGACACTCAGCCATGCATAATTGGAAATTTTGCTCAGGTTCTTACTATGCACAGACCCATTAGAACTACTAGAGTATTGGCACATAATGCATGCACTAGAGACAGATATGAATGATTTCTGCTACAATACCCATTTGCAAAAATTCATATGACATAAATCCTTTTGTTTCTTGGTTGTTACTGTGGTTATGTTAATAATGCCAACAATCAACAAACTTTAGTGATGCTGGATGTTGTTTTATTTATGATAAATAAGAAAGAGCCAAACTTGAACAACATTTGGAATATCAGTTAACATTAGGAGTTTAGAAATTTTATACATATATGCATGTATGTGTATGTATACATATGTGTACATACTTATATATGCATATATATTGCATGATCTCTTTATTGTCTCAAGTTTTTCTCCTCACTTTCCCTTAGAAATTTTATGATTGTTTTTGGGCTTGTGCCTTCTACTTCTAACCTCCTGAATTTGGTTTCTTCTTTATTTCAAGGAAGTTCTTCCTTCACAGTGGTATTGAACATCCTTCTGTTTAGAAATGCATTTGACCAAATTAACTAATACTTTCAAAAGCATAACTCCCTTCAAAGTAGGTCCTTACATACACAGTCAGTATGCAGTGCAGACTGCAGCAGGCTTTGAGGGCAGATCCTTACTTGGACCTAAGTCTGTCATTGTTAGGCTGAACATAGAAGAATCCAGCATCCACATGTGGTTTCACTGATATCCTTACTCCACAGTAGTACACATAGTTAGTCAGTGATTTATAAAGTAAGACACATCTTTCTTATGATGACTCAAATCTGAGAGAGAGAATGGGAAATAGGTAGGAGAGTGATACAGATGTAGAGTGACACAGCCACAGGAGATTCAAAAACAACAAGACAGTAGATCTCAGAATTCCCATGTTTAGTGTGAAAATGGATAAGCCTCTTCTACAATTGAGAATTGTTTCCTTTTTGGACATCACCATGCATATATGCTGATGTCCAAAAGAAAAAAAAAATACAATTCTTGAAAATGTGTTATGTTATAAAACATTACAATAATAAGTAAGTTTTGTGAATCCAAATAGAGTAATGATATATTTTTTTTTTTGCTTTTAAGAAATGTAAAAAAATTGGATCATGAAAATGAACACATGTAGATAGACAGGACAGATTGTACCCACAACCTTGGTGGACTTAATGTTCTCCTCAACTTGAGGAACTTCAGATAGATGTCTTCCAGACTCTAGGCCTTTAAGATCTCTTTTCTTAGAATGTCTACTTTAGAAAACTTGTGATTAAAATTATGTCTTTATTTATTTGAGAGGTAAATCTTTTTAAAAGCTCTTGCCAGGTTTCTAACCTTGAAGTGTCTTTTTTAAGGACCTCAGAGGCATCCCTTTGAAATGGAATCAAGGAAGATAGGGCCCCTAAAAATAGGAGTCTTGCTCCAATTTATGAAACTATCTTCTGTTCAGAAGAGAGATTTTTTTTCCCTTTTGGGTGAGACCAATTAGCAAACACAAACTACCTAATGATCTGCCCACCCAGACATGAAAGTATTCTCTAGCTCTTTCTCTTTAATGGATTTGGGCTAAAATTTAGTTCTATTCTCTTTCTGCTATTGTGATAATCTTGAATAAAGTCTTTGTTACATCTTTGCAAATTTATTCTGTATGATTTTTTTGCTTTGATAATCCTTTTTTCTTCACCACCAACACCACACATTTTTCCATACTGCTATTTGTGTTAGAATCCATAAAGTGAAAGATGCCAGCATTTCACAAAAGCGTTTTGTTATTAGCATTGTATGTAGTGCTAAGACTCTATGAACAGGATAGTTAGTATCTTAAAAGTCATGCATTAGTAGAGTCCCAGGGGAGTAAGAAAGAAGCTCTTGCTTCTGAGGTGGCCATCTTTTTTTCAGAGCTACCCTAAAGAGTATTCCATTATTTTATGAGCAGAATGTACAATTTTCTGTATTTTTAAAAACTGGATTCTAAACATTTATCTGTACTTCTTTATCCACTTTTTTTTTTTTTTTTTGCAAATGAATCATCATCAAGTCCCCAGAATTATCTGTCCTGATATGAATGAAAGTGCTTATGTTTGGGTAACATATTTAGTCAACAATTTCTAGAGGTGGAAAATTCACACAACAATCACAAAAATTATGGACATAGTGATGAAGATCAAAGCCTTCTGTTATAGCTGGCATATATTCTTTCTTTAATGTCTACTTTTTTGTATTTTGGTTAAACAAATTTTCTCAAACTTCCTGCTTATTTATTTCCTATTCTTATTTTTCTGAATTGGGAGAACTTCTGATCTTACAGTTGTTTGAAGGTTAAGTGGAAGGAAACTACTTAGATACTTACGTGAGAGGAAAAAAATCAGCTCTTCAAAGTTCCTGAACAAAGAAGAAAGCTAAAGTTAAGGAACAATTCCCTATAAAATAACAAATATTTTGTTTGTTATTTACTTTCTAAAGTTTAAATTTCCATATTAATGTAGACTTTTTTCCTTCTTTCATACAAGATATAAAGCTTCCTGGATAGAGGATGTACTAATGACCCACTTCAAATTGGTTTCACTTTTTAAACTCTAGTGCAAATCATTTCATATGGATGTTTTCTTTCTTTGTGCTATATAATTTACTAAAGATTGATAAATGATGACTATTTTAGAAAATAATTGTACATATTTCATGCAGATACTGTGTGTTATATATTCCCAGAGAGTGCCTGGTGAAAAAAGGAATAAATAGGTGAATTTAGGCTTCTTTATCTTTTCACATTGTTTAGATAGATAGTTATGTTTTGGGGTTTGTTGCTTGTTAATATAAAAATCATTCAACTTTTAATCATAATTCAATCAGATTCTATAATTATTGTTATATTTATGTGTTACAAATTTTAATCCTTTTGAGGGTTTTGGAAATTTAAAGAGATAGGTGAATCATCTCTTTCATCTTACTAACCTAGATATTGAGGCTCAGAAGTTTGAGAAAGAACAATAGTTGTAACTTTGGGGGAATGGTATCCTCAAATCATTGTTTCAACACCTATTTAACCTTAGTGTTTTCTCCTACGGGGATTTTGTTTGTTTGTTTGTTAATTTTGTCAATTTTCCTAGCATATGACAGTGTATTATTCATATTAGAGTTAATATATTGTTTAAAATAAGGTATTATTGAAGTAGTTAAAATAATTGAGTTTCCCACAGGATTTATCTTTTAATTAATTTTCCTATTAACATTAGCAATTGGTGTTATTTGTAATAGTGATTTTCTAGATATCTTAGAAAAACAATGTGATCTAATCAAAAGTGTTTAGAAGAGATATAAGTTACTGTAAGGTAGGGTCAGTGTCTGTGAAGGCCCACTGATGAGCATCTCTTATGCTGGGCCCACCTCTGGCACCAGATATCCAGTAGAAGACCAGATAGCCAAGGTCTTGGCCTTCAAAATAAAATAAAATCTAAATGGATAATGTATAATATACTAGAAAGCAGGTAGTGAAAATACAATTTTATATTTTGAAAAATGCTAAGAAAATTATGTTTTGGAAAGTAGCTATTTCAGATATGACACACAGAGAACAGTTCTCTAAGGAGATGGAAAAGTTGAACACAGAGAAGTAAGGAAAAAACAAATGATGGAAAGATTTGTTGATCCACTTATTGTTTGAGCAGAGACAAATCCATTCTTGTTTTTTTTTCTTTTTTTTTTTAAATATGACTCTGCCTATTGTATGGTGAGTAGAGTGTGTATGAGTTTGGATTGTGCTAGGAACGTGTAAGTTCAAAAACCAGGGAAGAGGCTCTTGCAGTCTCTGCTGAAAAAAAGATATTAGCTGGAATGAAGGAAAAAGTGATGTATTAGTAATAATTTATTAGATTATGATTTTGCTAAAGGGTCCTGAATCAATTAGATCTGACACAAAGGTGGAGACAGGGATCAATCATAACTCCTATAGTTTCCTGATGTCAATTGGATAAATGGTGGTATATTTTAATAAGATGTAGAAACCTATATAAAAGTAGGTATCACTGGAGTACACACAAATAAAATTGTGTTTTTGAATGATGAATTTAGAAAATTTGCTAGTTAAAGTGTTTAATAAGAGTCTGGAGCTTGAATGAAGTATTAGGGCTTGAGATCCAACTTTCTGGGGTAGGTAGCCATTGTGGGTTGGTATTTAAATCCAGAGGATGAACTCACCCAGAGAATATCCTGACATAGAGAGAAAATGTACTCCTATTCAAGTTTAGAATTTACATACTCATATTTTATAAAAATATTATAACATACCATTGAGGTTGTTTTGTTTTGTTCTGATAAGTAGATGAATTAGGTCAGGAATCTAAAAAAGAGTGCTGACTGTGCATGGTATAGTTATGAGAGTAGTAATGGGAAGTTCATTGATTTTCATCTGGCATAACTTGAAGTAGGTATTAGGCAGGAAACACTTACACACCTGAAGGAAATGGATTTAATCATTTTTTGATGACAACAACAAAAAATACTACATGTAATAGGTATTTTAAAAATGAGTTGAATTCTTTCCATCTGTAATTTGCAGGGTATTGTGCAAGGAAAAAAAACTTAGGAGGGTAGACAGTCCTCTCAATCAGAGGTGGGAAAAAAAAACAAAAAACAAAAACAAAAACAAAAAAACCACACAAAATTTGTCGAGAAGTCAATACTGAGCTAAAGCCTAAAGCCAGATCAGGGGTCAGGAACAAAACAAAAAATGGTGAACAAAAACACTAAGATGAGGAAGGAATTCCAGGCCCTCAAACTGTAAGGGCAAAGACGCAGGTAAAAGAATCACAGAGAATTCACTTACTTCAAACAGCTTTCTAATTAAAACAAAACACAAACAGAAGGTGTGGTGTACTGCCAGGGAAGGATAGAATTTAAGGTAATTGGCAGGTCATAAGAAAAACTTAATTAGAAGATTTAGGATTAAAAACATTACATTGCAGAAAAATAATTTCTTACTGTTTTTAACAGATAATGGTTAACTCTTTAAAAAAACTCACTTTGGCTTCATTGTAAAAAATGTATTTGAAAGACTACAAGACTGAAGTCACAGAGTAATTAAAAATGTTGAACTGAACTAGGCAAAGTTTAGGATGGCACCATATGGTGGTTTGCGTAGATCTTCACAATAGGATTCAGTGAGTTTTGGCAAATACATGCTCAGGGCAAATCATGCCCTAATCAAGAGAAAGATAGTTTCTATCACCAGAGATGTTTTTTGTAACTAGTACCACTTTCCTTTCCCAGTCATCTTGAAGTGACCTATGTTCAGATTTCTAATACCATAAATTTGTTTGACCTGTTGTTGATCTTCTTATAAATAAATTTGCACAGTCTGTGCTCTTAAGAAACAAGCTTCTTTATTGGACATGATGGTTTTGCAGTCTCTCAGTGTTGCTTGAACCACTTTGTTCCTTTCTATTGGATATATCAGTTTGTTTTTTCTTTATTCTGTGATGGGAATTTGGAATTGTTCCCATTAGTAGCTATTATTTATATACACACACATAAATGTGTTGCATAATGATTTTGTGAATATGTTTTCATTTTTATAAGGTAAAAATATAGTCATATAATTACTGTGCCATATTGTAAATGTATAATTATAAAAAAGCAAAATAAATTTACTAAGTAGTTGTATTATTCTACATTTTCACAACAAAATGATGAAAAATGCAATCACTGTAATCTTGCAATGTTTTTGTTTTTTTAATCTTTTAAATTTTTGACATTCCAGTTAGCCTAAAATGGGACTGCTATTTATTTATTTATTTATTTATTTATTTATTTATTTATTTATTTATTTATTGTAACTAAGGATGCTGAGTGTGTCTTCATGTGTTAAAAACTATTCCAATGTCCAACTGTTCCAGTGGCCACTCTACTCACCTTAAATTGCTGCTGTTCTATTGGGTTTTTCATTTTTGATTTCTTGCCTCTTGATTACTGTGTTGTAGGAGCTCTGTGTGCATATTCTCATATGCAAATATATTCCAAATATATTCTCTTATAATTAAAAAATTACTTTAAAAAATTTAAGAGCTATACCAAAATGCAAAAGTTCTATATAACAATGGTACCACGCACTTTTTGATATGTTCAATCAGGTTAACCATACCTGTTTCCTTATTTATCACATAAGTATCTCTGTTTTGGCTGTTACCTTATAAATTTTATTCTTTCTAATTTTATTTTTCATTCATACCAAAGTGACAATTTTTATTGTTTCATCTTCTACATATTATTTTTTCTGGTTATGTTCCTTTGTTTTGGTTAGCAACTTGAGCTGGTTTCTTTTTAAATATTTATCTGAATAAGGTGAATTTTGGAGTGAAACTATACTTTGGATCATATCTGTATGGATAATTTTTTATCTTTGTTTCCAGGTAGCATATTTGGTTCTGTTTATTTTAGTTTTTAATGTTTAATTTTCCCCTTCAATATATATAACTCAATGTTAATGACTTAAATGTTTCCTTGTTCCTGTTATGAGTTTAGCCACATGGTTGTTTTGATTAATGTGTATGCAATCTGTCTGAATGATTTCCTCATTCATCTCCTCCATTTCTATTATTTCTGTATTTTTGTGTTCCAGGAAATTAATCAATGCTACAAGTAAGAATTTAGAATGCCTGCCATCTTGGTTTAATTTCTTTTATCAGATTTTATTCTGAAAACTGCAGCCAAAACTATTCTTTTTCTCTATTTAAACCATTACTCTTGGGAAATTTTCTATCGTTGTGGTTATTGGTAACTTATTTCTTTGAAGGAAGACTTAGGTTTCTATATCTTCTACTCTTTCCTGTTATATAGTTATTCCCAATATAAACAGGAGAAAATGTTAACTGTAAGCTTTTAATTTAGTGTCAGGTATTAAACTATGATCTCTGTGCTCTAAGCACTTCTATATAGTTTTGTAATGCTATGTCATTGCTAGGACTCTAATTTTCTTCTGCCAGACAGCTTCCTATTAAGTTGTTCAATCTAAGAGTAGTTGAGATTGTCTCATAGGAATGGAAAGAAAAGACTCATTCCTTTCTTGGTGTTCCCTTGTTTCCATTTGCCATTACTCTCAGGAACAGGTCTGCATTTTTAGCAAAAGGAGAACATTCCCATTTTTACCTCTCATGGCAATATTAACTGCATTCTCTGCGTACACATCTAAATTCTCCAGAATTATTATTGGTCTCTTCTGAGTTCCTTGATTGCCCCATAGCTGCCCACTGACTTCTTTTTAGAGCCTGGACAGTGGTTCCAAAGGAGTCACTCTCTATATTTGTAGTATCTGATTATGCTAAACTTTTCCATTGTTATAGTAATTACAGAGCTTTTTGTCTTCTTCTAGAATTTTTGATTGTGGTGTCATATCAATATTTTTGTTTGCTTCATTTTGTCTTGCTACTCTTCAGCAATGCTTTAAATTAGCTTTCCTGTTTAAATACCTAGCATGATTTCTAATTCCTGAGAAGAACTGATTGATGCATATGTCTGTACTTGGTTTAAAGAAGCAGGACAGATGGTTACCTTTGCCATTAAATTAAAGGTAAACAATGGTGGAGGTAAGTACAAGAATTTCTTGGTCTCTAGATCATCCAGAAGCTTGCATTTCCTGATAGTTATAAAAAGGACCTTCTCCTTTATAGATTAAAATACAAAAAATTAAATAAAAACCACAGATCTTCACTTAGTGTATCACTCATGATAATGATCTAACATTTCATATGTGATCCTTCCCTTTGGTCAATACTGTATTAGAAAGAGGACGGTGCAGGCTGTAGAACTGTCTGAATTATATCAGTTCATTTTTATAAAAAGAAAAATGATAACACTAAACTGTTAATAATCCAATGATATAATTCACCTAATTTCCTGTTATCTAAGTACTGCCAACACAATTTCCTTGTTTCAGTTTTCTAATTTAATCTTACACATGGTTCTTAGGCTATCTTTAATTCTATTTTATAGTTTCAAGTATGGTATACAGTGACTTCTCAGCCAGATGTATTTTGTATGGTTTTTCATAAATTTACAAATAAATTATCAACTAGTATTTATCTAATAAATCTTAATTTTGAAGACTTAGATTACTGATTTCCTATGTGCCTGGTGCTTTTATATGCACTGGAGGATATAACAGCAAACAAAAAATAAATTAACCCACAGCCTCATGAATTTCATAGCCATGATGGAATGAGATGCAGCAAATTTAAGCCAATTACTATGCATGTGATATTCCATAGAACTGAAAATCACTGAACTAACTAATGAGATGACTCCCTAATTTTTGATGTCTCCATCCAGGCAAGTAGATTCAACTCATCTATCTTGATAGTTCAGTATAATAATGTTCAAATATTGGATTACATTGACAAATTCTACATTTCCTGACCCAAATATAAACTGTTAGAGGAAGTTGGTTGTCTTATATGTTTAGAAAGCCTGAAAAGCATTACACAATATTTGTTTTCAACAGTAAGATTAATTTATGCTATAATTATAAGTAGAGCCACTTTAATGCAAATTTTAACATCAGATATGGTCTTACTGTAATATCATATTTTATAAGAGAGTAAGTAGGGAAAAAAGGTTCCTAATATAATAGAAATGATTACTAAAATAATCATTAAGAAATAGAAAAACAAAATAACAAATTTAATTTTTAAAGGCTATAAAAATGATTTTTTATACCCTTATGGCAAAACAAAAAGAAATGGTGATTTTAAAAAAAATTCAATGGCTATTTAAAATGATACTTTACATATAAATTGCTTTATGTTGGATTACCTTTAAATATTGGGTTGCAGATAAATAAAAACTTTAAATAATATTTAGAGTACACCATCTTACCATCTCATTTCTTGCCAGGAATACCATTAGAAAACTCACTATGACTTGGCAGTTAATCACTGACTGCAAGTTTAGATTTATGAGGAAGTAACAATCCAGCTCTGTTTGTTTACCTTTCATTCAGTAGTGGGTTCCTGTGGTGATTTCCACATGGCATGCATGCAGGAAGGTCAAGACCATCTTTGTTCAGGGATTTGGAATCTAAGTTATATATTAGAAAAAACAAATCCAGGTCCTTAAAGAAATATGGGCCACACCATTATTTGGAAGATGTTGTCTCAAACTAACCAACTTACTCTGGAAGTGATGGGGAATGGGAGGATTCATTAATTATGGTGGGGAATACAGATAAGGAATAGAATCTTGCCTAGAAGGTTACCTAGAGGTGTCACAGCCATGGGTATTTAATAAAATCTGGAAAATCAGAAAGACACTGTACTTCCAAGAAGTATTTTAAAAGCAAGTATAATCATTGCATTATTATAAAAAATAAAGAAATAAATATGTGTGTGTCTGTGGATTTGATGAATTTATTTTACATGGAAACTTGAATATGTGCTACATAGAGTATAGGTCAAATATACCTGAGACAGAAAGCTTACCCATAGCATCTGAACCATCTGACAGTCTTTCAATATCTCTGGGTTGCCAGTTGTATTTGTGACTTGCCAAGGAGCCAGATGCTCTTGTGGTTTTCCGTCATATAGTAATTGTTCTCCAAAGAACAAAAATCTATAAATATGAGAATAAAATTATCTTTGCTGTGTATTTTAAGTATTTTTTTATTTCTTCTATTCTGTTAAAAATAAATATAAATGCCAAATACACTATATTTTTCTGATTAAACTTACAGTCTAGAAAATAAAATTTTTATATGTAAATGGGAAAATTAAATGTATTAAGGTCCACAAATGTTCTTTGTGTCTACATTCTTGATGGTTGTAAGTGTGTCTGAGAAGAGGCTAAATGTTATAATAGTTGATGGATCATGTATTTATTTTCTGAATGAATATATCTTAAGAGACACAATAAATATAATTAGGAGAACAATGATCTCTACCATAGAAAAGATCCTTAGGATTGGATGCTTTGTTTATCTATTTATTTTGTGGTGCTGGGGAATGAAACCAGGCCCTTGCACATACTAGGCAAGAGCTCTACCACTAGGCTGCATCACTAGCCCTGAAAAGAACATTAGAATGGAAACTGGGACTTTGATATTTTCACAATATTAAAGTGTTTAAGTTAGATGTGGGTGTAGGAAAGTGGGTGAGGAAATTAGGGCCAGGTGGGGCATCCTGGCAGAACCTAAGTGCTTTATAAAAGAGGCATTTTATTGCTATTGACTAGCTGACCAATCCATTTCCTGAAGATTTCATGCAACAGCTAGTTCTCCAAATACATTGCATTTTGACTTTTGTTAATGCACAATAGTCTGCCTATCTCTTGCATACACACACACACACACACACACACACACACACACACACACACACTTCTGTCAAACTACTAAGCTTAATCTATTCTCAGGTTTAGAACTATACAGTCAAGTTTCAGACAGAAGTTACAGATGTAAGAAGTGTAATAAATTAGTGAATTAAGTTGACAATGTCTTCAGACCAAATCACTCATTGTCATCATTACCATCATTATCAGGAAAAACACGGCAACTTAAATACAAAATTTGGTGTAGTTTGTGGGCTAATTTAAAAGACTATAGAGATACCCCTTATATTTTGAACCAGATAAGAATCATATATCTTTAGGGTAACAGAAAGGAGGGGAAGGTATTCTCAAAGCATAACCTAATTTGAATTTCTTGCCAATGTGTCAGATGGATGGCTCAGTGTAAATTAAAGAGAGTCGCAAAGGTAGGGGGTAAGGCAACCATGTTAGAATGAATGATCAGTATATATGCATCTATGTTAATATCAGAATATCCATTTTTTCTTGTTTCTTAGTGACACTTTTATACTTGCATTTTGATACTGTTGCCATTTTTCAATCAGATTTTAGCTGAGGCACAAGAAAAAAAATGTTTATAGTTGAGCTTTTGAGTCACTTTGTGATGAGCTAGATTTTATGTATATTTTAAGAGCAATGTAAAATTATAAGGGTGAAAATATTTTCACTGAGAGCTACCAATTACTCAGGGTAAAGTGTCTGGATTACAGCAATTGCCCATAAATATTAGATGCTATATTTAATTTTTTTATGAGAGACATCATGTTATTTCAGAAAGGTCTATAATCTTTACTGAAACAACCTATGGCCATGGAAGATTAAAAATATCTCTGAGTTTCATTTTCTGCTATAAGTAAAATATAAAGAATAATAATTATGATGAAATTTAAAAAATGCATCTTAATATATTTTAGAAATAAGATGCAGTATAAAACACTATTTACAACTGAGAAAGAACAGCTTCTATTTTCTAATTTTACACTTTTTTTCATTTTATTTATTTTTATGTGGTGCTGAGCTTCAAATCCAGAGCCTTACATGTGCTAGGTGAGCACTCTGCCACTAAGCCACAAATCCAGCCTCAACTCTTCTTTATATAAAGCAGATTTTAAAAACTCCTAATCTCATTGTATGGCTTGCGTTTTCATTCTTACAAAATAAATGTTTATATTTTTCTCAAGTATTAAAAAAACACATATTTTTGAAAAATATTAGTAATATGGCAACACATAATAAAGAAATTTTAAAAACCACATTTATACTGTCCAGAACTAACTGCTCTGCTGTTTGATAAATATATTTTAAATCTCACTCTGACTGGTAGATTGAGTCATTTTTCTCTGGTAGTTCCTCCACTTCCTTCCTAAGTCAGTTTGCTGTGTCCCTTGTAGCTTCTGTCCCAAAGTATGCTTCGTTGTCTCATCAACATTGTCTTTGCCCATGTGCCTTGCTTTGGCCAGTGGTGCAAGAATGGACTTTATGCTTTGGTGAAAACTATTGATACATGGTGTATTTTTTTTCCTGCTTTCTTGCTCTTTTCCCCTATTAAACTAGAATAGACTATATCGTACAGGAACTCTCTTCAGCCCAGCTCCCAGAGTCTTGGAATAAGAAGAAATGGAACAGAAGCCTTGCCATGTAAACATGGCCTTTCCAACATAGGGCTACTCCCACAATTATGAAAAGATTTTGAAGACTTAATGAAGGTATCTAATCAATTTGCTATCAGACAGGGTGATTATGGACATGGGCCTGATTTAGCAGTGTGAGTCCTTTAAGAGCATAACACTTAATTTTTTTTCCTAAACCAGTGTTAATCCAGTTTCAGGCAGAAGTTAGTGAATGATTTAAGAAGAGAAATGCAACTAAAGAAATGTTCTCCTCAATGTCAGTGGAGGAAGCCATAGCAAAATGACAATAAAGGCATCATCGAGAAGCTTAGGTTGGTCCTCTACTGACAGCCATCCAGCCAGAGGAAGCTTCAGCCCTATACCTCTAAGGCACCCAATTCTAGCAAGAACCAGAATGAACATGGAAACAGATTCAAACAACTCAGTCATGCTCCCTGGAATTCCCACTTATGGAACTATGAGGTGTGTTTTAAGCCAATACATTGGTGGCATTTGGTATGCAGTATGAGAAATGTAATACATAAATACAGCAACAAGCTCACAGATACCAATACATAATAAATAAGACATGGATAGTACACTCAGCCACTGACATGTGAGGAGTATTTTTTAACCTCAAAGATCTAGGAAATACACAGCATCTTCTCACACACACATGCACCCATGAGAGATTTCTTTCCATTAAATAAATGTCATTAAATTAATATTACTTTTTGTATTTTACTTAATAGTTGCATTTTCACTTATAGGTATACTTGCTTTTCATTAATTCAGTGTAGAAATCTTTAATGCCACTGAAAATGGACACACGATATCACTTCCAATGACTGTATAGTTTTTTCTTTTTATTGTTTGGGTGCACAATGCAATGCTTTCTGTAAACATATAGTAATTTAAACACTAGTTATTTATTTATTATTGTCTTTGGGGCTGGGGATTGAACCCAGGGCTTCACATCTGCACTGTACTCTTGAGCTATATGGCCAACCCCCCCAAATTCTTTTTTTTAATTTATTCTATTTTTTTATGTTGTAGATTGACACAATCACTTTATTTTATTTATTTATTTTTATGTGGTATTGTGGATCAAACCCAGTACCTCATATATGTTAGGTGAGTACTGTACCACTGAGCTATAACCAGCCCCTGAAAAATTTTATTTAGACACCTATAGAAATTTTATGTTACACAGCTCTTGATTAAAAAAATCAATATTGTTTTTAGGAATAAATAATATTTTCACACTTGTGACTTTCAGAAATAATTTAGAGCTATTTTATTTTTGTAGCTTATTTTAATAATTTATAATTCTATTGCTTACAATTGTAACTATTTGCTTATATTCATTTTTATTGCAGTTATATATACACACAAAGACACTCTTTCATGAAGTTTTAAATGTTATGAAGCTAAATGTCTCCAGACAATTTTCATTTTGTTTTCTGAATTTTATGTCCATTCCCTTAATTTATAATGAAAAAAATAAATTACAGTTAGAAATTATGATCTTTAAGTAATTATTTTTCCTGTACCTTCCACATTTTCTTCTGGTATTTCAAACAGTACTTGGAAAGTCCAAATTTTAAAGCCAGAGCAGCTGTTCAGCAAATGTTCGCACAAGCCAACCAGCTAGTATCCTCTCAATAGGTTTGTGTAACAAATAACTGCAAAGTTTTTTTTGCAGAAATGAGAAGTCCATGGCCAACTACAAAGTTTGCATATGTAATTTAGGTATAACACCAGGAAATATCTCTCAGAATGGGCATACCTAGTGTACATAGGTGGTAAAGAGATGATACCTATGGACAGATTTGAGAGTTGAGAACATTTTTTCATCTGGGTAACTTAAAGTATTGGCTTGAGTTCAGCATCATTAATTGTCATTTTTCTCAGTAAATTCTTTACAATTCCTTGGAGGCAAATATTATTTTCTCTTTTCTAAACATGTGATCTTGATTAGAGTGAATGATTTAATGTCTTTTTTTTCTGTTCCATAATGTCTTATTGTGATGTTCTGTATATCATAAAATTTGTATAATGTGTTTTGAATTTTTTTTCAGAATGAAAGATATTGTTAGTCTAAAGATAAGAATTAAAAGAGACATTATGTTAAATAACTAATTTCCTTTTTGTCTGACTGGTTTTATTTAAATTAATAATTTACTATTACTGGTAAGAATATTGAAGCGTTTTTATTGGAAAAAAAAACAAACAAAAACTACTTTAGAAAAACCTAGTCTCTAAAAGATGTAACATACTTGCAATATTTGTGTTTTTGGACAAACTAAGTAGCTCTAGTTTCATTTTCTGTTATTGGAAATAAATACCTTTTGCCAAGAAAAGACTAATAATTTAGGTAATTATTGTACACTAGGTGTTCTGCTTTGTTTGCTGAATGGTTTTTATCAGGACAGTTTGAAAAGAAAGACAATAAATGGAATTATGAAATTTGTACCTCATTAAAAGAACAAAATGATACATTAGAATTTAATTCAATGACATATTTTATTTCTGATTTTGTGGCTAAGTTAAAATATCTCACAACTATAAAATTTATGATACTTGCCTGTAAAACATTTTAATGCCCAAGTTCATGAATTTTTGCTATGAAATCCAAACACACCAAGACCTCAACTTAGAGTAATTCAATCTTATAGCAATCAAAATTCATCAATCATATTATTTCTTATGACACTATAGGCAGCTAAAACATATCACTCAGCTAATTCTGAGGAAGTTGCAAAGGAGAAATAATATATGAGTGATTGATTACCTCATTGTAAAAAGTCAGGTGGCCATAAGTTTCCACAAAACCCCCCTCAGAGCTGCTTATGTAAGCCTTGCCAAGGGGAGCTTCAGAATTCTGTGATTGTAATGATAGTGCTCACCATTTTATCATCTTGTGATTTTCTCTAGAAAATATATAATTTTAAAATGATATTAACATGAAGTGTGGTGAGCTGGTGTTCTAGTCAGCTCTTTCACTGCTGTGACTGAAATACCTGTACATAACAGTTGTAGAGGAGGGAGAGTTTATTTGAGGACTCATGGTTTCAGAGGTCTCCATCTACAGATAGCAAGATCCATTCCTTGGGGCTCAAGGAATGGTGGAAGAGTGTGGCAGAAGGAAACAGCTCACATGAGGATCAAGAAACAGACAGAGAAGGCTCTGCTTGCCAGAAATAAATATGTACCCCAAAGTCACACTCACAATGAAATATTTCTTACAGCCAAACCCAACCTGCCTCCAGTTACCACTCAATTAATCCCACAAGGGATCAATTCATTGATAAGATTAAGGCTATAATCTAATCAATTGTTATTAATACAGAATCCAATAACATAACTGTACTTATCTTCCAAACTTTCTTGCATTGTATCACATGTGAGCTCACGTGTAAACCATAATATAATATTAAGTATCATATCATCTGAAAGTTGACAGTAGTCTCTCTTATGAGGAAGAGAGAGTGAGAACTATGCCATGGATAGTGTAGAAATATAGACAATATTAACAATACCTAGTTTCTTATGTTTTGTTGTCTACCTTTGACACAACAGTGCCTGTGGGTCCTTAAAATTACATTTTTCTTTCCTTTCCTTTTCTTTCCACCAGTGATTGAACCCTGCCACAGTCCAGCTGCAGAAAAATGACCGGGGGTGACGAACAACTTGTGTAGATTGATACAGCAGGAGTGGGAGCCATTTATTGTAGGACAGGAGGGGTATATATACATTACACACAACTTATACTAATTAACATAAACTAGATATAGCAGTCAACCAATAAGGAATCTCCACAATTAATGGCTCCCTGGTGTTACTTCACAAACCACTCCCTCTGGCAAAATGCCAGGTGCCATCTTGACTTGTTTACAGACCCTAACAGAACCCCAGGTTGCTTAACCACTGAGCCACATTCCCAGCTCTTTTTATTTTGAGACAAGATCTCACTAGATTGCTTATGGCCTTGCTAAGTTGCTGAGACTGGCTTGAATCTGCAACCCTCCTGCCTCAGTCTCCAGAGCCAGTGGGATTACAGGTGTGCACTACCACACTCAGTGAAATTACATTTTTCAAAGATAATTATCCCTCTAAATCTATCTTGGTAAAACTAGATAAATATTGTGTGGAAACTAATTATATAAATAATAAAAGCATCTGTTCATCTTGTAAAGTTTGGAAATAAGATACTCATTATCAATACTGAATCCAATAACGCAACTGTACTTAGGTATTAATCTAGTTTTGACTTTGAATACTGTAGATTATCTTGCACTCTGTCTCACATATGAAGAAGGTTTCTTCCCCTTATAAAATATTGCAAAGAAAACACCATCAACAAAATCTGCCAGTTATTTTTTTTGAGAGAGAGAGAGAAAGAGAGAGAGAATTTTTTAATATTTATTTTTTAGTTTTCAGTAGACACAATATCTTTATTTTATTTTTATGTGGTGTTGAGGATTGAACACATGCCAGCACATGCCAGGTGAGCGTTACTGCTTGAGCCACATCCCCAGTCCCCAGTTACTTTTTAATAATAAACTCCATGCCAAGTAGTATAGGAAGGACTTGTAGCTTCAAAAAATATATTCAAATGGTGTTTATTGAGTGTCTATTATGTGTCAGGCATAGAGGTAATTCACAGAGAACAAATAATGAACAAGAAGTTGACTCTTTTAAGAACGTTTACTATCTAATTGCAAATAAAAAATTGCAATGCAATTTCAAACTGTAGTAATAGTGTAGGTTGTGATAAGTATATAGTTCTATGATTACCCAAACCAGGACACTAAACCCTGACGGGAATAGCAGTCAGTGAAATAATTAGAAAGTAAGATAGTTATACACTGTGTTGAATGATACGTTTAAAATGGATAGGAGAAAGGAACAGAGAATTTGTACAGGGGAAAAATGGGGGTCAAGGATGTTTAAAGAAGAAAAAAACAATGGCAAGTATGCTCAGGTCTGCAGAGTTTAGAGAATCGGAGGATTAAAATTTTCTTCCAACTGCCTTACTATTTTCTGATATTATGTCTTTTAAAACAATTTTTATTACTATTTTTAATCTTTAACCAGGGTCTCCATAAGTGGATGAGGCTGGGCTCCAAATTGCACTTCTTCTGTCTCAGCCCCCCAAGTTGCTGTGCCTCCACACATGTTTTAAAACTAAGTTTTCATTGCTTTATGGATTACATTATATATATATATTATTTTGTGTTATGATGTTCCCATTGTAACTATTTTCTGACCTACTTCAAACCCAGAAAATATATAAAGGATAGTGGAAAGATAGACATTATGTAATTATGAATTCTAAAAATCCTGATGCTTTTTAAAATAAAAATAATGTAATGAACAGATAATATTTTTGAGAGTATTTATACTGAATTCTGTTTAAGAGATGCTGATGTATTGGAATATGTTTCTTCATAAGGAACAAAATTAAATAGAGAATTAAAAAATTTGCTAGAGAATTTGAGGTTCTTACAGTTTTAAGGAAGTTATCTTTGAGTCTCAGAAAAACTAAAAAAGTAACCTGAATTAATAGTGCTTATTTCCTAACTCATATTAAGGCACATAATGATTCTATATCTGTTAAACATAGCACCTTTAATATTAAAAAAATAAATTCTCAATAAATGTTGATGGCTTGACTAAATATAAATTCCAGAAATAATTTAGGAGCTTATTATAAATATCTTCTACACTTACTCAGGAGGCAGAATTCATTTTATTTAATTGAGGATTTTTTTTTTTTTGGAGGGTACTGGGGATTGAACCCAAGGACACTTAATTACTGAGTCCTATCCCAGTCCTTCTTTTCATTTTTTAATTTCAGGCAGAATCTCTCTAAATTGCATAGGGCCTCACTAAATTGCTGAGGATGATCTCAGACTTTCGAACCTCCTTCCTCAACTTTCTGAGTCACTGGGACTATAAGATGTGTGCCACCATGACTGGCTCCAGATGCAGAGTAAAAAATTTCAAAACCTATAGAAATTTTTGCTGATAGACATATATTTATTTGATATTAAAACCAACAAGATGATGTAACAACATTGCAAAGTATTGAAAATGAATAATATTGTTCCACAATATTTCCATGCCTAAGCATAGAAGAGCTTTATTTAATACAGGTGGAGAAGTAATTATGATCAATGTAAATTTCTAAGCACAGATTGTGCAAGCTGCTGGTGCTGGCAGTGTTCTTTCAATGTTTGGTTTTCTATGTGCCAAATGTTGTATCTATTAGCCCAGAGACATCAGCAGGATTGGACATCAACTGAACAGGGTATACTGGAAAGTAAGAAAAACTCAGCACTTAAATGCAAAATCAATATGAAAACAAAATGGTTGAGAATGAAAAAGAAGGATTGATGACATGTGCGTAAATTTAAACTGTCTTAAAATTTAAAATAATTATCTATAACTTATAAACTTGTTCAATTTTTATTCTTGCTTCATGAAAATTCCATAGCATTGGGGAAATTATCTAATCTGGAATAATGTATGAAAGGATTACAAGGGCAAAACTAAAATAATAAACATGAAAATTTAGTACACAAAACATATAAAACATGGGAAACACACAGAGAAATATACATATATGTTTAATAATGAAATAAAAGCCTCTGAACCCACACACCAACATATAATGTTCAACATTACAAATACCATTCAAGGTATCTTTGCTCTGCCACAATCCCAGGTATGTTCTGAGTGTTAATTCCTTGGCTACAGTAGTTGGAAAACACCTATAAATTGTAGTTTGTCTTTTACATTTGTTTATTATAGTTAGAGATGAACATAGTATTTTATTTAGTTAATAATTTTATTTATAGTTCATATTTATTTTTTCTGTCAAATAAAAGAATTTCTTGCCCAACATTAAGATATTATTTTCTCCTGTATTGCTAAAAATGTCTTTTTTTTCACATAGACATATTTAGTTTGAATTGAATCACTTTTATTTAATGGTTAATATTCCAATTATATTTCAAATTCTTGTTCCATATGCATATCCAATTATGTCAGCATTGTTATTGTAAATTTGCTTTAAAAATTTTACTGGCTTTGATATAAATAATATACCAATAAATGATATTCAATATGTATGATATTAAATAAAACCTATCTTTGAGATATTTTCTCATTTATTTTGATCATTTATATTCTTCAGAATATTTCATATTTTATCTTTGAAATTCCCATGTATTTTAGAAACTATGTTCTTTTAATCATAATTTGATACTTTTTTTATTCCTATTAAGTATTGCTTTCAAAATGTTTTAAATTATCTTTATTAATAAGTGGGATTATGATTCACTGTTCATTCCAAAGTGAACAACCTCAGTAAATTCTTCAATAATTCTAATTATTATAATTTATCTACAGAAATACTTGAGACGTTTACATAAATATTCATGTGAGTGATTAATAACATGAGTATGTTTTTTATTTCAAATGCTCCTTTTTTTTGTACTCCTTTACATTTTCAGTGTATTTTACGTAGAACTTATTAATGATAGTTTCTTTATCCTGATGATGATTTAAAGTAAATACTTCTGGTGAATTACTGGAGGAAATTATATTTACTGAATGGTTTTGATGTATACTACTAATTTTCTAGCAGTTTGAATGGGCTATAAAATTTTATATTCTTTTTCTACATATCTTAAAATATTGTTATGGGTTTATCTTATATAAACTTTTAATGAAAAAAATTATAATTTTTGATAATTTAAAACTGAATATATAATGAAACAACTCTTGATGCATTTTTATATTATGTAACCACCATTAATTTCCTAAATATATCAGATAAGATTACATGTAGCTGGCCATATTTTCTTTTAGATTTGGTATGACTTCATTGTACCTACTTGGTTTTGGTATTAAGGTAATATAGGTCTTATTAATTTATTTGGTTTGTGTTTATGTACTTTTTATTTTACTTTGCTTATGCCTTGCTTAAGACTGTAATTATAAAGTATGTGAAGTGACCTTAAACTCTCCTGTATCTGAGCCAGTTATCTTCTTTGTAAAAAAATTCTAGTCATAGTTTTAATTTATAAAGAAAAATATGTTTTCTCTTAATTCTGCAAATAATTTTATTAAATTATTATTTCAATTTATTTAAGTATATTTAAGTATAATGTTTTAATCTTTTAGCTATCGAGATTTTCATAATACTTATTAACTTTCTAATCCATGCTGTATCTTTAGCACATTTTCTTTTTAAATTTTCAATATTATATATTTTTTGTTGTATTTCTTTACTTTTGTATCAGTCTTTCAAGAAGTTTTACTTTTTGATTAGTCTTTTTCATCAGGGACAACTTTTTGATTGTGTTGAACCTCTCTGTTTTCATCTTTAAGAAACCAGAATAAGGTGATTTTCTTCCCCAGAAGATTTGGGGTTTCTTCTTCAGGACACAGGGAAGCTACCAACCTGAATTCCTATTAACTATCCTCAATGTTATAGACTCATGGGATACTTCCAGAACCACCTCTTCTCTAGGTCTTGTGGAAAGTTTCTGAATTAGTTTCTGCATTTCAAATCTAACATGGTTATTTTTTATTTATTTATTTATTTTTAAAGAGAGAGCAACTAGTTTCCAAGTGACAGTTTCACCTCACTGTTGCATTTTTTTATTTGTCCTTGGACACTTCCTTTGCTTACAACAGTACTTTAAAAGTGTATTTGCTATAAATTATCTAGGATCAAGTTGTTGTCTAGTATGAAATCCCTTCAGGGTGTCTTTCACACAGTTGGAAATGGAATTCCCCTCTGAGATATTTTCAAAGGTTTTGGTATTTCATATAACCCTTATTTAAATATTTGATCTTAGGGAATATTTGTCCTTTGAAGTCTCCTTTCAAATCTTTAGGTAAATTATGAAAGTCATTTAGTATGCAACAATTGAAACCTTAAATGTTATTCTTTGAAAATATGAAAACAAATTTTTCTATAACAACAGAAATTTGTTTCCAAGGCTAATACCTTGCCAACTGTTTCACATCTTATTTTAGCTCTCTTGATATTACTGAAAGGGAAAAGGAAAATAATATTTATTGAGTTCTTGCAATGTGCCGGTATGAAGCCAGTGTTTTGCATGTATGTATATGTGTGTGCGTGTGTGCACACAAGTGTGTTTTGTTAGAGGAGAATGGCTATTATCTAAGAATATTCTGTCTTGGTAAGTTGTTTCTTGCTTTTGCCTTTGGCTAAAAGGATCAATTTATCAGTCTGTTCTTCCCCCCACCCCCCTCCCATTTTGGTGCCTCCTTTTTCTTTTTTCTTTTTTTTTAAATTATTTTTTCTCTTTGGTTATACATGTATTTGACATATTATACATATATGGAGTATAACTTCCCATTTTTGTGGTTATACATGATGTATAGTTACACCTGTCATATATTCATACATGAAGATAGAAAAGTTATTGCCATTCATTCTATTGTCTTTTCCATTACCATTCTTTCTTCCTTCACTTCATTCCCCTTTGTCTAATCCAGTTAACTTCTGTTATTCCCTTCCACCCCCTGATTATTGTGAATCAGCATATGTATATCAGGGAGAAACATTTGGCCTTTCATTTTTTTTTTTTGGAATTATCTTATTTCATTTACCATTATAGTACCCAGTTCCATTCATTTACCAGAAAATTGTATCATTTGATTCTTCTTTAAGGTGGAGTAATATTTCATTGTGTATATATTCCACATTTTCTTTATCCAATCATCTATTGAAGGACACCTAAGTTTATTCCATAGGTTGGCTATTAAGAATTGAGCTTCTATAAACATTGATGTGGCCTTGTCACTATGGTATGCTGATTTTAAATTGTTTGGGTATATGCCTAGGAGTAGGATAACCAGGTCAAATGGTGATTCCATTCCAAGTTTTCTTGCTCTTTAGGGGTCTTGTTGAGGAATGCAGTTTCTAAGCTGACATGATGGACATTTGGGCCTGTTTTTTCTTCTAATAGGTGCAGGGTCTCTGGTCTAGTGCCAAGGACCTATCCATCTGTTCTTGGACTTACTTTCTTTGTACTTGATCTACACCTGTTTTTCTTTCCAATTTGCCAACTTCTCTTGACTGACATTTACATGGAAGAAATGGGGTCAGAGTCTGATCATTTTTCCATTCCTCATCAGTCTTTTTCTAACTTCAACTTTTAGAGTTTTATTGTGCTCCTTTTATGTGCATTGTTTACCATTATGTTATATACTTACTGTAAGGAACAAGGAAAATTAAATATTCCTAGATGCAGAAGTCCTGTTACAGAATTTGAAAATTTATGGTGATCTCTTTACTGAAGGACTTGTCCTCTATTTACCAATCATCCATTATTGGGTTCTTCTGATTGCACAGAATGGTTAAAGCCCTAGTTGACATTCAGATATTCTGTGTTCCTTTTATTTCCTTATCTCAGTAAGTGCCATTCTAATTTTTTCACTGATTATTATATTATACTTGAGTTCTGATGATTGAGACCTTCTAAATGTCCTCTCATTTTTCATGGTCCTGTTCTATCCATCGATATTATTAATCTTTGTTAACTAATGACTTGTGCTACCATTATTCTGACTAATTGAGGTTAGTTACAACTACAATTTAGTAATTTTATTATTAGTAAGAATTTTGTAATTGCTATTGTATCTCCCATCAAGTCGTTTTAAATTACTTTTCAAAAGAAGTATCCTATGAGACATTCACATAATCCAATTATTTAATAGGAGTATTGATGTGATATAATATATTAATGACTTTTGATTCTGCCACAGAAATCTTGTTATTTATCCAAGCTAATTATGTAGAACCCGTCCTAGAGAAAAAATATAAACCCTGTTTTGAAGACCTGAATCTAATCCTTGACAATTAGAATAGATGGTTTCTTCTCTATTTATAAAGTCATTGAATACATTTTGTGTGATTCTAATATTTCTTACATCGTATTTTTCAAGAAGTTTTATTTTTATAGGACTTTGATAGGCATCAGTCAATAAAAGTTACAGATTCCTAGGACTGTGCTTCAAGTTAAAGCGAGTAGTAGACCCTAAGTAGATCAGTGGTTGCTAGAGTCTGGTGCTAGGAGAGAAATTTACTTCTGAAAGACTTAATGAATTTTTTGAAAGAGGAACTATTGTGTTGTTAATGGAAGTGGTTATTTAATGGTAAGTGGTTATCAAAATTCAAATCTGTATAATAAAAGATAAATTCTACTGAATGTAACATATCTTTTATAATTAATTTATAATTAATTTTATAATTAATAAATATTAATTATAAAATAAAGTGGATTAAATGTGAAAAAAAAATGAGATCTGGGCCCAAACTCTTAGGGTCAAGCAATCTTCTTCTTTTAGCCTCCAAAGTAGCTGGGAGTATTAGAGAGGCACTTGGTTTTAATATTGGCTGTAGTTATTCAACTCATTTTATAGATGTGAAAATAAAAAATCTGAGAGGCTAAATAACTTGCCCAAGGTCACACAGCAAGTGGCAGGGTCAGGATTTGAACCCACACAAGTCAGACTCCAAACTCAAAGATGCTGCCTCCCTTCCCACCCCTTAGCTGCCCAGATGCAAAGGCCACCTCAGTGACTCTTTTTTTAAATTAATTAATTTATTATTAGTTCTAATCAGTTACACATGATAGCAGAAAGCTTTTCAATTCCTTATTCACAAATGGAGTAGAATTTTTCACTTTCTGGTTGTACATGATGTAGAGTTGCACCATTCTGCAGTCATACATGTACCTAGGGTAATGATGTCCATCTCATCCCACCCTCAGTGTCAGCCTCCTCTGTCCCTGGAAGCCCCTCCTAGGTCCAGCCCAACTGTGAACACTGGACTCTGGACTTTGGCTTGGGACAGAGCGCTGGTCGTGTGGCCTCAGGTGCTCCTGCTCAATTCATTTCCTCTTCCAGCTCTCACTGCTGCCCCAGGCATTGGGCAAGGCGGGGATGTGGCTTGCCCCAGGACACAGAGCAGAAGAGGCAGAGTAGGGAGGGGCCCTGCCCTTCCTTCATCCGCAGGTCCATCCTCTGGCTCACCCCAACAGGCATCCTCAGAAGGGAGATGGTGCTGTTCCTGGGGTCCTGGGCAGGGACCAGAGCCTCTTGATCATTGGTGGTCTGGTTTCCTGGGCAGAGATGTTCCTGCAGCTGCTGCCCTGATAGCGGCCAGGTGTATCTGCAAACTGCTCCATGAGCTCAGAGGCCTCTAAACTGAGGACATATGATAAGAAGTACCCTCAGGGACGTCTTGAGAGATCTGTGGCCTTTGCTGGACAGACTTCATCCTGAAACGCACAAGGTGTTCTTGATATACCTCTTCTCTGCCTCGAAAGTGGCCATTCAGCCCACACTTCCAAAATCTTCTGCAGCCCTTGTCCTATGGCCATATTGTTTATGGTCGGGGTGAGAAAATCTAGCCAATGTAGTCAGCTTGGAAGACCACCGTCAGCCCCCTACCCACTAAGACCTGAGAAGGGGTGTATAGCTCCTCAAATCACAGGCTAAATCAGTAACAACTATGGCCATATTGTTTATGGTTGGGGTGAGAAAATCTAGCCAATGTAGTCAGCTTGGAAGACCACTGTCAGCCCCCCACCCACTAAGACCTGAGAAGGGGTGGATGGCTCCTCAAATCACAGGCTAAATCAGTAACAACACAGGACCAATCCTCCTGTAGGTGCCTCGTTCCTCATGGCCCTGTTGGTCTTGAACATCTGAGCTGCTGGGGTGGAGGTTGGCACCTCGAATTGAACCCAGGGGTGCCTAAACCACATCCCCATCCCTTTTTAAAATATTTTATTTAGAGACAGGATCTGACTGAGTTGCTTAGGGCCTCATTAAGTTGCGGAGGTTGGCTTTGAACTCACATCCTCCTGCCTCAGCCACCCAAGTCACTGGGATTACAGGCATGGGCCAGCTGTTTTGCTGGTTTTTAAGGAGTTGGAGACCAAGAGAAGGTTCCCAGCTGCCAATCTGACTATGGAAACAGCTGGGAGTGTGTCTCGGTAGCTGGCAGTAACTTGATCCCAGCTTACCACTTGGGCACAGGTCCTTATAATCTGGCCTGTGCTCTGTGTGTGGGGGGAGGAGGGGGGATAGGGGTGTCTCTGGATCTCCACACCCATCTGGTCACCCTGTCCTGCACTGTGCCTTGTTTGTCAAGTTCCAGAGGGACACAATACCTTTATTTTATTTATTTATATCTATGCCTAACCCAGTGCCTCGCACGTGCTCGGCCAGTGCTCTACCACTGAGCCACCACCCAGCCCCCAGCACTGCATCTATGTGACAGCTCTAATAGTCATGGTTCTGGCTCTGCTCCTACTCTGCAGCCTGCAGAGTCCTCTGGCCTTAGTTGGTCTTTAACCCCTAAAACCCTTGTCAGCATTTTCCCATCTCTCCTATGATGAATCAAATCTTAATCACCTCATGGCCTGTCCAATCTGGCCCCCACCTCCTGCCCATGCTATGCTGACCCTCACCCTTCCAATCTTGGCCTTGCTTCCTGCAGTACCCACCTTGGAAGCTCTCCTCCCCCCATGTCAGATGGCATGTGAGATGAAGCCCATCTGCCACCTCTACCCAAGTTCAGTTCCCATGGTCTCTCCCAGGGCTCACCTTCACCTATGTCTGTTCTAACCTCAGTTGGCCATTCTGCAGTGTGGGGAGAAAGGAACCCCAGCCCCCTCTTTCATTCCAAGGGGTTGAGAATGTGAATCAGTCCATTTGACTTCACTTGGGGATCTGATTCCTAGAGATCTGCCTGGCTCCCTCCTCAAGATAGCTCTTTCTCCACTGGATTCCACCCTGCCCCTAACAACACCCCAGCTAGCCTAACATGCCCACCTGTGAGTACTGGGCTGTTGAAAGCATCTTTGGAGGCTCACTCACTTGCTGGAGCCTCCTGGGTCTCCTGCAAGAGTGTGGAGCAACAAAAAGCACAGGACTGTAGAAGCCAAGGGGTTGGCTTCTGATAGGTCTTGTCACTGGAGGGAGTCCAATGAGGTCCCAGAGATGAGGACCTCAGTTCGGGACAATGGGGTCCTTAATGTATGTGACAGTAAAGAATTCTAGCCTGTATCAGATATTGAGGTACACAGATTTATTTCAGAAAGCAAGGAGTACACATTCAAGAGAGAATTCGAACCAGGTGTCATGGTGCCCACCCATAATCCCAGCAACTATGGAGGCTCAAGCAGGAGAGTCACGAGTTCAAGGCCAGCCTCAGCAACTTATCAAGAATGTGTCTCAAAATAAAAAATAAAAATAGGGGCTGGGGTTATAGAGTGGTTCAGTGCTTTTTGGATTTAATGCCTAGTACAAAAAAAGGGGTGGGGTGGGCAGGAATACAGGCAATCTCAAGAGTAAGAGCACTTCTGTGGTTTGGGCTATTCTTTTAAAGGAAACTTGTTGAGTATGGGCCCGGGCAGGTATGTGGAGATGACATCAGTCTGGTGATCACAGATGGTTTATGGAGGTCTGGGAGTTCCAGGGATCTTTAGATTGACATCTTCTCCATTATCTGATCAATAGATAAGGTTAGGAAAGTATCCTATATTATAGGTTTACTATCTCCCTTTCTCAACCAATTTTTAAAATGCATGTATTAGTGGGCTAATTAACAGTGCACAGTGCAGTTTTCTTAAGTGGTAAGTTTCCTGTGACTTGAAGATTGTGGGTGATGATTTGGGAGTGCCAGGTCTGGGAGAAAAACTGGCTTGGGGAGTAAAAGTATGAGGAACTTTACAATAGTGCTTTTAGATAAAAGGAAAAAGTGTTTTTCTTTTGTTTTTCCTTTTTTTTGTCTCCTTTTTAATGTCTTTTTTGTATCTCTTCTATCCTACCTCAAGCTGTCATGCCAAGGTACCACTCCTGCTTGCCTGAAAAGCTCTATCTTAAAATGATTCCAGTTGTCTGGGGTCAGGTCAGAAAGCTAAGATGCCTGGTTTTCCCAAAGCACCAGTTCTGTCCCTCAACCTGAGCTGTGGGTGTCTGAACAAAACCTTGCCCTTCTCTGCTGTTGGTCATTTTATCCATGCAATGAAAGGAAATGAGTCATGAATTGGTTTCTTCTGATTTTCTGTTGAAAAAGTTAGAAATTCAGATTTTGGTATAAAATTTAGATTTTAGTTTCTAGTAATGAATTCAAAATTGTACACAATACCTCTGGAGATCAAAGAAGACACTCCAGGGAGATGACTAGGCCCAGAGACCCCAGCTTACTAACTTGGGACTGGAAAGTCTCTTTCTGACTTTTACTACAGTGGTTTTCATCAGTGCAACTTGTTGGAAATTCCTGGGTATTTAAAAAAGAAACATTGACTCTCTAGTACCCCCAAAGTTCTGATTTAATGGCTAGAATCAGGACATGAGGTACCAGATGCAGGGCTGAATCCTGGCTTCGCTGTGGACCCGAGAGGTAAGTTCCATTATATCACTGAGCCTTGTCTTCCCAATGTGACCAGAAGGCTCTGGGCAATACAGGAAGGACTCTCAGGTAAAGCTTTGGCACAGAAAAGGTGTTCAGTGAATGAAGAGGAAAAGCTATCAGCAGCTACTTTTTACTTAGTAATTTGAATCTGGCCTTGGAAAACAAGCCAATTTGCTTTCAGGACTGAGACAGTATAATGTTCCACAGGGATGAGGGTGGGGAGACATGAATCTGGGTTCTATTTCTGCCTCTGGTCAGTTGTGGAGTTGGCGAGTTTGACAGTTTGATGTTCTCTGTTTTCGGCCTCAGTATCACCTACTTCTTTAACAATGGTTTGGCCAGGGCTGTCTGTTCAATGTGAATGCAAAAATTTCACTGGAGACTTATTTGTGGGGGTGGGGAGGGGTGGGGGTTGAGTGACTCAACCAACTCAAAGCTTCTATCTGGAGGCTGAAGGATCATAAGTTCAAAACCAGCCTCATAACTTAAAAATTTATTTATAAAAAGAGCTTGAGATTTGGCTCAGTGGTGGAGCTCTCTTGAAATCATTATCTTGTATCAAAAGCAAAAACAAACAAATAAACCAACAAAATACAAAACAAGAAAAGGGCTGTGGATGTACCTCTGTGGTAGAGGATTTACCAGGCAAGCAAGAGGCTCTGGGTTAAATCCCAGTACCACTCCTCCCACCAAAACAAAGAAATAAACAAATAAAAGCAAAAATTACACATGTCCAGGCCTGTAGTGGACAAGCCTGTAATCCCTGTGACTCAGGAGGCTGAGGCAGGGGATCAAGGCCAGCCTGGGCACTTTAATATCTGCCTCAAAACAAAAAGGACTGGATGTATTTCAGTGGTAAAGTGCCCTTGGGTTCAATCCCGAGTGCTGCAAAAAGAAACAAACAAAAAAATATATTGGCCAGTGATGGGTTTTTGTTCCCCAGCTTTTGAGCCCTTGAAGGACCAACAGAACTTGTCCAGTGTGTCCTCAGATCCCCAGAGGAAAGGAACTCAGGGGTCTGCCTAGCCATCGTCCCGCACAGCGGCAGAGGAAGCCCGAACTATCATGAGAACCATTGTCCTCCGGGCCCTCAGAGGAGCCTCCTGGGAGAGTCTCCCAGCTTCTTACTCGTGGAACCCTCCCTGGGCTGCTGTTCCCACCTCCTTCCCACCAGGTTGCACCCTGACCTCTCCCTGCCCCCGCTGGGTCCCTTCCCATCCTCAGCCCTCTCCTGCCTCCTACAGAGTGCCCCAGTCCCAAGTGGTCCCCCTTGGCTTCCTGGCTCCAGGACAATCCTCCCCATCTCTTTCTCCTCAGTGGGGGGCCGGGAAATCGCCTCCCCACCCCACCTCTCCAACCCATTGCTGCGGGGCTTCCTCCTCCCAACTCCCCACCACCACCACCCCCACCACCACACACCAGCAACACCCCACCACCACCCCCATCCGGGGATCTGGAATTACTGCTAGAACCTACACCACCCTGGCGCAGGGTGTGCGAGTGTCCACTCCACCGAACACGGGGTTGCAGGGAGTCGCAGCCTCGCTAGGTCCTTCTCCCGGTGCGTGAACCCACACACATGCATACTTGTGCATCCTACTGTGATCCTACGCTGGTGTGTAATTGTTTGTGCACACATACTCAGTGACACTTGGGGAAACTTTTCTGAAAATCCTGGGCTGGCAGTTTAAATATAAAGAGGCTTTGTTTAATTCCAGAAGCATTTTTCCCCACGTTTCCAGAGTGGGAAGTGGGTACCTTCACCTGATTGCCCCTCCCTTAGAGACCAGGAGGCCAAGGCTTGCTGGAGGTGGGGGACAGAGTGGGTGGGGACAGATGCCTGGTTAAGAAATTTTATTTTTCAAGGTTCGTCCCCATCCCCTCAGACTTCAAACCTCCAGGGGTCTCTGTCTCTCCAGGCGCTGTTTAACTTTGAATGTTTTCTCTTCGAATATCTGGGAGTGTTAAAATGATGCCAACATGATTCTGGCAGTGAAATTCAAGTTGAAAAGTGGCCAGAATGTGGAACGCTGAGGAGCTAGAGGATTTGGTAGGGGAGGGTGATTTGGTCAAAGCAAGGAAATTGAAAGCAAAGGGAGTAGGGGGACCCTACCAGCGGGTGTCCTCACCTACCATTAACTGATTTACACTGAGGGCAAGGACACCTGTCTGAAAAGGTTGTTTGGAGTTTCCTTCCTGTACTATAGATCTGATGCCTAGGATTGTCTGCTCAACAAAGGTGCTAAATAATTGATCACTTCATTGGGTTTTTATGAGCAGGATAGGAACAAGGCATGCACATTGGGGTTCTGGGTCAGCATCCTGGCCACACAGTTTTCTGGTAGTATCACTCCATGTAAATTTCTGCATTCCCTCTTTCCTCCTCAGTAAAGTGGAGCCAATAACGGATACAGCTCTCCCAGAGTTATTGTAAGGATTAAATGAGTTAATTTACATAAGCATTAGAAAAATACCTGGCACATCTAAGTGTTGTGTATGTTTCCATTTTTTTTTTATTATTGGCATCATCTGTATTTATTTTGCCCTCCCTCATGCTAAGAATGTCTTATATATCTGCACATTTTTAAATGGTTGGGCAGGGGGGGGATCGCT
The DNA here is from genome assembly GCF_052094955.1 of Ictidomys tridecemlineatus. NCBI lineage: Eukaryota > Metazoa > Chordata > Mammalia > Rodentia > Sciuridae > Ictidomys > Ictidomys tridecemlineatus. The sequence continues at coordinate 1,642,119 of NC_135492.1, forward strand.
TTTATTTCAGGATGCATGAAATGAAATTCAAAGGTCAGTGTCTCTAAATAAAGTTTTATTGGCACTCAGCCACACCCATTTGTGGATGGTTTCCTACTGGGAAGGCAGTTAAATCCTTTCGATGGAGACCTTATAGCACCCAAAGCCAAACATATTTACTATCTGGTTGTTAGAGGAAAAGTTTGCTGAGCCCTGCTGGACAATATCACGTCCATGAGTGCAGGAAGCTTTGCTCGTGTGATCATTAGCATATCCCCCTGCACCTGGAACAGTGCCTGGAACATAATCCATGCCCAGTAAGTATTTGTTGCATTAATGAGTTTGGCCCTAGGCAGTGGTGGAGCTGTGGCTCTCACATGCCTGAGCTTGGCATGGGAGTTCATAGTGATTCCAGCAGGTGCTCCTTTGTAGATCCAGAAGAGGGAATCTGTCTCCTACCCCTACCTTCTCAGGGGTGACCAAGGAATCAGATGGCTGCAGGTAAGCAGCAGCTGCCCACTTTAGCCTTGCTTTAGGTTAGACACTTACCTGGCTGAGGTAGGCGCCTTTCTATAAGCCCAACTGCATGAGCAAATTCTAAAGGAGAGTCAGCTGGTCACCAGCAGTAGGTGTGTGTTCTCATGCTTTGGCTTCCACTGTGGCAGTCTGGGAGCAGGAAAGAGTTGGGAAATGACGTCCCTGACCTTCCTAGGTGGGACGCTCTCTGGAGAGGAGGTTTGGGGGATAGCCCTTTCTTTCCTGGAGCCCAAGGATCCCTGAGACCATTAGCCATGATGAAATTTCCCTGGGCCCTATCAAGAAGCTTTACAAGAATCCTAGTGAAAGGTTCTGGTGAAAATGGCTAGAGGAAAAACAGTTACTACCCATGTGAGAACAAGCTGGTGTGCAGCTCAGTGGTAGAGTGACCCTAAGTTCAATCCCCAGTATTGCAAAACAAAACCCTCTCATCAAACCCCAAATAAGCATGAGATCAAGCAGACAATGCAGACAATGCCTGGCATTTAGGAAGTGGTAGGTGCCCCAAGTTGGCTGGCCAATATAAAGATTTGGGGAAGGAAGTAGCTCTTTCTCACTGATCTTGAGACTGCCAGGAGAGCCAGACCTGCTGGCAGCCATACTGTCATTGTGTGGACTCTGAATGAAGTCACCATTAGGGAATGAGGGGTGGCAGGCCGAGTGATGGAGTGACAGCTTGTGTCCCTCGTCATATTACTTGAATACCTGAATCTTCCAGAGTCTGAAGCTGAAACTACAATTCTTTTTGTTAAATCCAGATTTTGAAAAAACACATAATAGAAAAATTTCGATTTGTGGTCACTGTCATTCCTGTGTGTCCACTCCGAGGCTCCCGAGCCCAGGAGGCACAATGCAATGATCCAGGTGGGCTTTCTACTGGGGCAGAAGGCCATTCAGAATGTTCAGAGATGGAAATCTGGACTGAGGTGCAGCTCAGTGATAGAGCACTTGCTTATCAAGGGATGGAGGTGGGAGAGTGAGCCACAAAACCTGCCTGACATGTCGAGTGTCTTTTGTTCCTGATGAAACCTCTGAGCATCCCCTTCTCAACTCTCAAATGTCCTGAAGGGGGCCAACAGAACCCCAGAACCCCTGAGGATCAGGCAGAGCCGCAGATCAGCAGGGCCTGCAGCCTTCTCTCCTGGAGGCTCAGCATAGCCTCCTGGCCCCTTCACTCTTGCCAGGAGCTTTGACCTCCTTCCTACTAAGATACCCCTTCCTTCCAGCAACCACTATTCCAATGAAAGCAGTGCATAAAAGGTAGGCATAGCCAGGCACACATCTGTAATCTATGAGGCTGAGGCTGAAGGATCACAAGTTCAAGGCCAGTCTCAGAAATTTAGTGAGGCCCTAAGTAACTTAGTGAGAACTTGTCTTAAAATTTAAAAACAAAAATAAAAAGGGCTAGGGATTTAGCTCAGGGGTTAAGTACTCCTGGGTTTAATCCCCAGTATAAAAAAAAACCCCAAACACCCCCCCCCAAGAAAAAAAAAACAAACAAAAACAGGGAGACAGGTCGGGGTAAGATAAACAAAGAACTTATTCTCTGTCCTAGGGCAAGTGACTTCCTGAGCCTCAGTTTTACTCCTGTAAAATGGGATCCTCTTTGCCTCCCTGCCTGTTCACCATATGACATTTCTTTCGAGGAGCCAGAACTTCTCTCCTGAGGTACAAATACCTAAATACTGGGGGCTTTTCGAGCCCTGCTGGGTACCAGGGCAGACATGTTTCCCTATAGGAACTTTCTTAATTAGGAGGGGCTTAGGTCTAGTTGGAGAAGGTAGAAGGTACCTAGGACATTTGACTTGAAGCTCTATCTCTGGAAGATTGAGTCAACATCATTTCCACAACAAAGAAAGTATTTTTTCCCTCTTGGGAGCATATGAAAATATGTGTATCATTTTCTGCATGTTAAAAATCTTTCAACTAGCTTGACCCAGTGGCACATACCTCTAATCCCAGCAGCTCCAGAGGCTGGGGCAGGAGGATCACGAGTTCAAATCCATCCTCAGCAATGGTGAGGCACTAAGCACCTCAATGAGATCCGGTCTCTAAATGAAATACAAATTAGGGCTGGGGATGTGTCTCAGTGGTCGAGTGCCCCTAAGTTCAATGCTTGGTACACCCTCTCAAAATCTTTCCACTAGGGGCTGTGGGTGTAGCTCAGTGGTAAAGCGCTTGCCTAGCACATGAGAAGCACTGGGTTTAAATCCTCAGCACCACATAAAATTAAATAAATTAAATAAAGGTATTGTGTCCATCTACATCAAATTTTTTAAAATTTTTTGACTTAAACAAAAGGTTTTGGGGATTGATGGAGATTTGGAAAAAGGGTATTGGCCCCAATCCCATTGACACCTGATACAATTGTCTGTGGTTCTAAGATACCATCTTTATCTCCATCTCCAGCTTAACCTCCACATCTATATAGCGGTTTATATAGCCATCTAAGTGGATATATCAATGCTACACTTCAGGCAAAGTGTAGAGCTAGAATTAACAAGCTGAAGAAGGAAAATTATCCAATTTTGGAGGGAGATTCACCTGGATTTAAATCCTGGCTTTATCCCTTAAGGGCTGTGTGACTTTGGATTAGGGACATAATCAGCCTTCCTGAGCCTCAGTTTTATTACATGTAAAATGGAATTTATAACAGCACCGTCGGTATCAGCTTAGTTGTGTAGGGAAGCTCTCTGTAGGGCATCAGATGGGGAACTGGGAGAAAAGTGTGGGCAGGAGGAGGTTGTCCTTCCCCTAACCCAGAGCATGTTGCCTATCAATTTACCCACTTCAGACCCAGGTGAGGTTTCTGTGAAGCACGGGGTGGGGGAGTTCTGTTGGCTTTTTGAGAAAGGCTTGGCATCTCAAGAGTAGTCAGTATCCCCTCTGGGAGCCTGAGCCAGAGGCGCACTGGGCGTGGTGAGTGCAGGGTGGGGCTGTGGCTCTGGCCCACCCCATGCTCACAGGCCACGTCCCTACCCTGCCCCTCAGGTCACGCCCTGGCTGGGCTCCAGCTCCAGTTCTGGGAGGTCGCTGGTTATGCCTTGGGCAGTAGGGAACCTTGTGAGTGGAAAGATGGGGGACCTGGAACGCCTCGATGGATGAGATGGAAAAAGGCTCCCCCTTCCTCAGGACCAGCCCTGCATCTCAGGCACAGTGATGAGGACCCAAGCGCTGAGCACTCTGAGGCTGAACCAGATGAACCAGCCCACCTGGGTGGGGAGGTAGCCAGCTGTTGGCCTGGGGCCTCTTTCACTTAAAAACAATTAAACTGCAAAAACTGGTTTTCAGCATTTTCCTGTCTCCTTTTGCAAGGGAAGGAACGCCCTTGCCTTCTCCCATCTGATCAATTTGGCCCCTGAGTCCAGAAAGTTTCTGACTGCGCCCCCCCACACCATACTTCCTCCAGGAGAAGAGAGATCTAGAATGTGCCATTAGGCAGTGCATCTAGTAATCCACTGTGTCCCTTGGCTTGCCCCCTCCCCCACTGGAAGTTCCACCAAGCAGGAGACCTTTTTGCTTTGCCCTGCTGCATCCCCCAGCACCTGGCCCTGGGCCTGCCCTAGGAGAGGTCAGTAAACATTCCTTAGGTGAAGAATACAAACTTTACATTTACAGAGAGTAAGAGGTAATTTTTTTAAAAAAATCACTGTTCTATGCTCCTCACAGCTGCCCTACAAGGTGGGTACAAGCATGTCCTCATTTTCAAACATAAGGGAACTGAGTCACAGAAAAATGAACTTAACTTACTGGAAGGCAGAGAAGCTGAGAAAGTAATGACATCCGATCTCATTCAGCAAACTGAGGATGCCAGGGCTCCTCCTTGGACCCCTTTTCTGACATTTTCTTGGTACCTGATGTTGGACTTGAGAATGTTGGCTTCAGTGATCAGCTCTGCCATTTGTTGATACTGTGACCTTCTGCAACTCTTCCCCAGACATCAGTTTCCCCATGGGCCCTGGTGAGAGGATGTCTGATCTTTCCTTCTCTGCCCCCAAGCCCTTTAGGAAACTTTTCCTTGGCTGGAAGGCAGCTCTGCTCCCAGGGGCAGGAGAAGGTTTGGGGTGCAAACAAAGACTTTCTGAATCCTCCCCTCACTCCTGACTTTGGCTCTGGGCAGGAGCTCCAGGGCCTCTCCCAGTGGGTGCCCGAGGCCAGAGCTGTCTGTCTGCCCCAGGAGGCCAGCCTGCCCCTTCCCAGGCCTGGGAGATGTTTTTTTTTCCCTGTTTGTTGTAGCTGGGACCATTTATAATACAAAAAAAAAATAGAATGACGAGGCCAGCTGGCTGGAAAATAAAAAGACTTAAAAAGAAAAGGGCTAGGCCTGTTCTTCTCCTGTGGAGGCTTTGGTTAAGCAGAAAGTTATAGTTTCTTTCTGAAAGGCATTTGGGCTTTTGAAGACCCCTGCAGGAGCTCCCTCTGGCCCCTGGAAAGCCAGGCCCTGGCATTTCCCAATGTGCATGACCAGGATGGGGCCAGGCCACTCAGAGAAGGCAGCAGCATGTACTGGGAAATGTAGCATCAAGCTGGGTCCATTGGGGCCTTGGGCCCAACCCACTCTGCTCCTCTCACAGTGGTGCCCAAGCCCCATAACCTCCCTTTAGTGGCCTCTTGCCTGAATTTCCTCTGCTCCCTCTGGCTTTAAATGCTGGCTTGGTGCCATTTGGGCCAGAGGGTGGGAATGGACTGCTTTTTCATTCAGAGAACCAGAGAGATTTTGCAAACAGGGAGACTGAGGCAGAGAGGGCTTACCCCAGGCCATTCGGGAAACCTAAACATACTGAGTTGTCATTATCCTATAAATGTGAACAACAGCTACCATTTCTTAAGCACATATAATATGGAAGGATGCAGTTGATGAATCCAGGAATTCACCTGGCAGAGGAAACCCAGCAATCTGTCTCTCAAGGACACTGCCTGGCTAGCTCTCTTCTAGTCTTACTTAGTTCCAGTCATTGCAAATGAGCCTCTTCATTGTGTGGCCACCCCTCGCTAGGGTCTCAGCTACATCTATTACTGATGAAGGACCACTATCAAAATGTATCTAATAGCTAGGCATGGTGGTGCACACCTGCCCAACTACTCGGGAGGCTGAGGAAGGAGGATTGCAAGTTCAAGCCCAGTTTCAGCAACTTAGTAGAGAATCTGTTTCAAAAAAAAGGGCTGAAGTTGTGGCTCAGTGATAGAGTGCCCTTGGTACCACAAAATTAAAAGGGCTGGGGATGTAGCTCACTAGTAAAGCACTATAATTACCAGTACTGTCCCGTCCAGCAGGACACATCAACGTGGGCAGCGAACCTAGATGGGGAAGCTCTTCGCAATTGCTGGATGTGGGTGGGTAAAACTTCCAGCTGCAAGATGTCTGATGATCTTGATAACCGCAGGGTGTTCCAGGGAGATAGGTAGCTGCAGGATGCCTTCAGGGCAGAATGTCTCCCTGGGGGCTGTCAGGCTAATCTTTGAAGGAGAATGTCCTAGTTCCCAACATTTCTCCCTTTCTTATATAAAATATTTGACCATACCTTACCGGCCATGTTTTTAGGGGGTGATAGAGGCTCTGTTCCTCTAGAAGGCCTTAGAATATCTCCCGATCCAAGCGAGTGTCTTCACTAGGAGATTTCAAGGTGGCCTTGGCATGTTTTTGGAAGAGACGGATTTGAGGGGAGAGCATGCCAACCACCATCACCAGAGCGTGTCACTCAGAGGTCTTGGGTTTTGGGATCCATGGATCCATTCTCCTGCAGTCCTTCCTGCACCCTCCGTTTATTATGAACTAACGTCTTCACTCCATGGGTGCGTCCTTCCCCAAGCGGAGGGGCCCATGGAGGAATGAACCCTTATGGCAAGGGCAGAAGATGGTTGGTCAGAGCTGTTACTTATAAGAAAGAGAGATCTGTGGGGATGTAAACTTAAGAAATAAGCCTGAGAGAAGGGTAGAACATCCTTTTAAATGTTGGCAGCACGGTCTTCCATCTCCAGACGGTGATAGTGGACCTGTATGGGCTTAGAGGCCAAGATATTAATCTGTTTTTTAATAAATTTTACCAGCCTGTTTATAATGCAGGGTCCTATGGACACCATTTAAAGTAAACCCAACAAAGGTCCTAATAGTGGAAGAAGGTAGGGTAGAAATCCGTTAAGCCCAGTCCAGAGGGGATTTTCAAATAGTTCTCTTCGTCTCTTTTCTAAATCTTCTTGAAGCTGCTTAATTTTAGTCCGTACTATGCCTGATTTATTGGCATAAAAGCAGCATCTTTCCCCTAAGGCCAAGCAAATACCTCCCTGGTTAGCTGTCAGCAAATCTAAGCCTCGTCTGTTTTGAAGGACCACTTCTGCAAGGGAGTCTATTTGGTCCTGTAAATCTTTAATGGTTCCTGATAGAGTTTGTACATCATCTATAAGTTGTTGAGACAGGCGACGGTAAAAGTGTATAGCCGTGCCTAAGCCAGCTGTACCTGTGCCCACAGCAGCTGTTATTTCAAGGCTGGCAAGGAGTGGTAAGGCTTGTATTGCCCGCCTGTGTCTTTTGACTAAGGTGTCTAGGCTAGGAATGGGTAGAGGTTCATCTCCTGGGACAATAGTTATATCAGGGAGTAATAAGGCAAGAACACAGCCACCGGTCCAATTTGCTGGAAGCCTGGGGAAGGCTGAGTTTCCTCCACACATAAAAACTGTGCCATTGGGGGGACAAAGAGATGGGGTGGGTGAGGAATAATTTTTTACTGTTGAGCAATTTCCAAAGGAAGTAACTCCAACATCAATATCATAGGTATTATTCTGCATCACGCCTAAAAGACAGGATGGAAAAGTGCCTATAGGCTGTACTTTAAAAGGAAATCCAGGTTGGCATGTATTATCATTGTCTATGATAGAATTAATAGGAACTGCCATAGTCGTGATTGCCCCTGTTGTCATGCAAAGCCAGCAATCACTAGCAAGGGTGGGGTTGGAATTATTAAGCAAGGAGAAGGTAGTTTCCAAAATATCTAATGTATTGGTATCTAAATCTGGGAGCTGGGATTTAGGCAGCATTAAGGGATGATATGTGAGCTCAGGGATCTGGGGTTTCAAAAGTTTGATTATCTGAAGATGCTTGACAGCATCAGTGGGTCTATTGTGAGAAATGGGCTGAACCCAAAACACATCAGAGGAGCCCAAGGAGGCAATCCCCCGAGGTAGGGTTTGGGCGGTGGAAGTGCCTCCTGAATCTAAGGGAAAGAGTATTAATTGTGCAAGTCTTGTTCCTGCTGGGATGGCCGCAACTCCATTAATAGCTGTGGCCAGTATTTTTATTTCTCCAGTGAAATCATTATCAATAATGCCAGGGAAGATCTGAACACCTTGTAAGGTAGTAGAGGCTCTTCCAAGAATAAGGGCACACGTATGAGATGGAGGGGGACCCATAATTCCAGTGGGTATTATCTGGGGCTCTTGCATGGAGTCTAATATTGTATTGGTGGAGGCACAGAGGTCTAATCCTGCGCTGCCTGGGGTGGCTCAATTGTGCAGAAGGATTTTGAGGTAGGTTGGGAGTTTGGGAGGGAACAAACCTTATTGCCCCTGGGTTTGTCCTGGGGGAGGTCTGGGCCAGGGGCTGGCCCCGCAGGGAGTTTCCCCAAAAGCAGGAAGAAATAGGCTGTCCAAGGGCATTTGTCTTAGATCTACACTCATTGGCCCAGTGACGACCTTTACCACATCTAGGGCAAAGGGTGGCTGGGGGCGTTTTAGCCCCGGTTTGAGGATACACTATCCCTAGGCTTTGTTTGCCTGTGGAAACTCATGTTCAAAATGGCCAGGTTGTTTACAAGTAAAGCAAGTACGTGAGCCAGGATTGCAAAAGGCCTTGGTAAAGGCAGCACCTATGGCCAGACCCATGGCATGGGCTGCACTCACCCCGCACAGAGTGTAATAAAGTCAGAAAGTTCCTCTTTGTCCTTATGTGGTCGAAGAACATCCTGACATGTGGGGTTGGCATTTTCCAAGGCAAGATGTTTTACAAAGGTTCTTTCGCTTTTTCTTGGTCCAAGCAGGCGTTCCGCGGCTAGGTTAAGCCGGGCAACAAAGTCGCTATAAGGCTCATCAGGCCCTTGTCGGATTTTTGCCAGGGAAGTGGTAGCCGAGCCCTTTTGAGGGAGGTGTCTCCAAGCCTGTAAGCCAGCCGTCTGAATCTGCGCCAAAAGTCCAGCAGGGAAACGCGCCTGTTTTGGGTTAGTGTCAAAAGGCGCATTGCCCACTAGCTTAACATAAGTCCAGGATTTAGAGGAGGCCTTAGTTAAATTTTTTTGAGCAGTTTCCCGACAGTGCTCTTTGAAATCTGCATTCCATAACAGGAAGTCTCCGGCACTGAGGGTAGCTCGGGCTAAAAATTTCCAATCATTAGGAGTAAGCCATTTTGCGCTGTGACTCTCTAGTAAAGCCAATGTGTAAGGCGCAGTGGGACCATAGTGAGCACAAGCCTTTTTAAGTTTTTCAAGAAAACGCAGGCTTAATTTTTTGTAGACACTCTGGGTTCCTTCCTGCCTAGGGGTGAACTCCCCATCCTCTGAGCCCTGATCTTCCTCTTGCCCTTCCCCCGCTTCATCCCCTTGATCCGTTTCTGCCACTTCCTCCTCTAGATCCTCTTCTGAGTCTTCAGCCTGGGTGGGCTTATCTGTCTGACTGCGGGTGACTGGGAAGGCGAGAACAGGCCGATGGCTTGGCTTAGCCTTTGTATTAGATCGCCTTGGGCCAGCTGTGGTTGACTCCATGCCTAAGGCTAATGAGCGGAGCTCAGACTCAAGGGATCTTAATTCTTTTAAAAGTTGGATCTGTTCTGTATGTTGGAGAGACTCTTGCAAGAAAGCCAGGTCAGGCAGGGGAAGTGGAGAAAAAATATCTGAGGGGGCAGTTGGCCCCTGAAGGGCCGGAGCACAAAAGGCAGGAGGGATATAGGAGGGAGGTGGATGTGTGAGTCCTATAGGCTATGGCAGGGTCCTGAGAGGTGGCGAGTCTTCTGAATGGTGGGGAGCTGCTTCCTTCTCCAAGGTAGCCTCCTCCTTAGGGGTCAATGTGTCTCCAGGATTTAAAACTGGATAAAGGTGGTTGGTAATCATTGGAGACTTATTTATTAGGGTGGGGTATGGAGCGGGACCAGGAAGGTTCCCTGGGTCCTGGGGAGACTGAGAAGGGTCTGTGTCTATACTAACTGAAGGGCATGCCAAGGGGGGACGAGAGGTCTTTTGCATAGCCTCTTCCCCAATCCTGACAAGTTTTAAGGTACCATTGTCAAAGGGTGAACTTTTAAGAAGTTCATTAATTAAGTTCCAGTAAGAAAAGGTGGGAATAGGCACCTTTTCTGGGCCAAAAGATTCATAATAATCTTTTAAACAGTCTCCTACTCTAAGCCATCTTTTACCATCAATGGTCCCTTCCAGGGGAAACCATGGACACAATTCTCCTATGTATGAAAAGAATAATTTTAAGTCCTTTTTCTTAACACACGCCCCCCGTGTCTTGAGGGCCTCCTCGAGGCCTGACAAAAACAACTCATGTGACGAAACTGCTTGTCCCATGGTGTGTCACTCACCTTGCGTCGTCCTCGCTCTTCTCCCGGATCTGTCTCTTGGTCATGTCTGCCGAGGCAGATCTCATGCTCCCGCTTGGCCAAGTCTTCCCAGAGGACGGCGTTCCTTCTCAGTCAAAGGCTGGAGCCCCACGTTGGGCGCCAAATGTCCTGTCCGGCAGGACACATCAACGTGGGCAGCGAACCTAGATGGGGAGGAATGAAGGGACAAGAGACAGGAAAGGTGACAGCAAGACAAAAGTTCTGATCAAGCTGCAAACTTTTATTGTTCACACAGGGGTATTTATATGCTGGGGATGGGGAAGCTCTTCGCAATTGCTGGATGTGGGTGGGTAAAACTGCCAGCTGCAAGAAGTCTGATGATCTTGATAACCGCAGGGTGTTCCAGGGAGATAGGTAGCTGCAGGATGCCTTCAGGGCAGAATGTCTTCTAGGGGGCTGTCAGGCTAATCTTTGAAGGAGAATGTCCTTCTAGTTCCCGACAAGTACTGCAACTAAAAAAACAAAAATTAACAGCAAGCACCTACTAGGTGCAAAGTGTCATGTGCTAGACTAGACATGTTCCAGCTTTAACCCCCTCTCTGCTCTCCACACAGTAATGAGCCTGGTCACTGTGGTGCTACCCTTCCATGGCACCCCCCCATGACTTACTTCCTCCAAGAAGGCAACTAGGCCCTACCACCTATAGTGTCCACTACTTCCTGATGGTTTGTTCAAATATGTAGATTGATTCACTGATAAAGACAGAGCCCTCATTATCCAATCACTCTCCCAAGCCTTGCCTCTGAACATTGCTGTCTGAGGACCAATCTTTCAAGATAGGAGCCTCTGGGAAAGGTTTCAGAAACAAAGCACAAAAGCTGGTAAACAGCAAGGCTGGGATTCAAATTCAGCCCTGCCTGGTTCTTTACGTGATATGAGCCTCTGTGCTAGTTGGCGGCCCTCTATGTCCAGTGCCCACCTCTGACCTCTGGGCATTGCCCTGACAGCTACTCCAGTCACCCATCATTCACTGGGCAGTGAGTGGGCAACATCATGAGATGGGGGTATATATCAAAATCTAGGCCTGTGTCCTGAAAGAGCTTTTGGTTTATTTGGGCATGCCAGACTTTCTACCCCTGGTCCTCTTGTCCACTAGAGAGCCTTTATGTGACAGTGGTTGAGTGCACTGTATATGGACCCCTCCTCTATATGCCAGCCAGGATGCTGGTCTTTCTCTTGATGACATCACTGCATTCCGAGCATCCATAGGGCACAGGGGATGTAAAGGAGGCATTAGACACAGAATGGATGACAGAATTTCCCTCATTTCTGCCGGTGGGTATTGGGTCCTCAAAAGCATTCCATGTGTTCAGCTGAGGCAGGGACCACACATGCTGACACCTCCCTAATATTTCTTCTGGGCCTCTGTACCTAGGAGATTTTTTCTATGACAGTAGGAGTGGAGGTGCCGAAAAGGGCTATGTACATAGGAAAAAAAAATACTTATGCTGGGTGTAGGTGTACACACCAGTAATCCCAGAAACATGGAAGGCTGAGGCAGGAGGACTGCAAAATTGAGGCCAGTCTGGGCAATTTAGGGAGATGCTACTTCAGAATAAAAGAAAACTAACAAATGTTTTAATTTTTATCAAAATGATCTGAGCCAGTTTGTTGCTTCTTAGTCGATTCAGATAACAGTATCATAAGAGAGGTTAGAGTCAGGTGTGGTCTCCTGCTGCCTTGCAACCTCTCTAGCAGGTGATAGTGAAGGCTAATGTAAGACCAAATTTCCTACATGAATTGACACTCATCATACAGACATTCAGCAGCAAAGTGGAGGGTTTTTTTTTTTTTTTTGGTGTGTGTGTGTGTGTGTGTGTGTGTGTGTGTGTTGGGAATTGAACTCAGGGTCTCTCAACCACTGAGCCACATCCTCAGCCCTATTTTGTATTTTATTTACAGACAGGGTCTCACTGAGTTTCTTAGTGCCTTGCCATTGCTGAGGCTGGCTTTTTGAGCTCACAATTCTCCTGCATCAGCCTCCTGAGCTGCTGGAATTACAGGCATCTGCTTCTGTGCCTAGCAAAAGTGTGGTCATTTTAAAGATAAAACAGGCCCTGTAAAGTAGTTTCAACAGCTCAATGAAGTCCCAGCTCCATGTTTTAGACTATCTGCCCACTCCCCAGGGTGAGGAGCCCATCGCATTCCTAGGCAGGCTTAGGAGTCCTCAGAATTTCTATTCATGGCTGGACACAGTATAGCCTGGGGCTAAAGCTGTTTGTGCAGGGGGTATGCAGTTACCCCAGCCTCACCTGCATGCAAGGTAGAGAGCATTCTAGACTCTGTTTGTTAAACCATACCTCAAAGGCCTTGGACATCACCAATGAGAGCCCATTTTTAAATCTACCAAATTATTGTTTCTTTGTTTTCTAATGTGATAATTAAATTTATTGGTGGCTGAATGATCTACTCAAGACCAAAGGATGTGTGACTAGTCCTGGAATGTGCCCACTGCCTGCTGGGGCTGTCTACCTGTGCACTCTGAGTCAAAGCTTATAAAACCAGGCCTCATATCACATTTATTATATTGAATTTTTTAAAAATTTGTTTTAAAATTAAAGAAAATACTGCCAGGTGCATGGGTACATGCTGTTAATCCCAGCTACATGAGAGGCTGAGGCAGGAGGATTGCAAGTTTGAAGCCAGGCAATTAGTGAGATGCTGTTTCAGAATAAAAGATAAAAGGTTAGGGGGTATGTAGCTGAGTGTAGCATTCCCTGGGGTCCAATTCCTAGTACTGGGGGAAGAACATGAAAGCCAGTCACCAACATTGTAACAGAGAACAAAGCCCCAAGGGAACTAGAGTCCAGCACCTGCAGGCTCCAGTGGGTAGGAGCACAGAAAGGGCAGCCAGAGATGGTTGGGGGGGAGGCTTCTTCGGCCAGGGCCTACAAATGTCCAGAATGTGGCAAAGCTTTTGGTGACAAATCAAACCTTATTTGCCATAGCAGAAGTCACAGTGGAGAGAAGCCCTACAAATGAAAAGAATGTGGCAAAGCTTTTGGTCAAAAAATAGACCTTATTTACCACAGAAGAACTCACTGGAAAGAAGCCCTGCAAATGTAAAGAATGTGGTAAAGCTTTTACTCAAAAAACAGGCTTTATTTGCCACAGGAGAACTCACACTAGAGAGAAGCCTTACATATGTAAAGAATGTGGTGAAGCATTCACTCAAAAATGATACCTTATTTGCCACAACAGTACTCACACTGGAGAGAAGCCTCACAAATGCAAAGTGTGTGACAATGTTTTTACTCAAATATTACACCTTTTTTTCCACAGAGCATTTACACTGGAGAGAAGACTTACAAATATAAGGAACGTGGCAAGACTTCTAGCAATTAAACAGGCCTTATTCACCACAACAGAACTCACACTGGAGAATAGCCCTACAAATGTGAATAATGTGGAAAAGCTTTTAATAATAAATAAAAATTTATTCACCACAGCAGAAGACATCCTGGTGAATGTGAAATGTGAATAAAGTGATAATAGTTTTAAAGAAAGACTAAACCTTGGGGCTGGGGTTGTGGTTCAGTGGTAGAGTGCTAGCCTCTCATGTGTGAAAAATAAACATTAAAAAAGAAAGACTAAACCTTATTAACAACCAAATTTATACAGAAATTTATACTACAAAGTGAAACAATGCAGCAAAGCTTTTAATAAGAAATAATTTTTTTCCCCACTAGGCTACTTATTCTGGAAAAAAGACATCTGAATGTACAGAATGTAGAAACATTTTATATTATATCATATATTACTAGACATCAGAGAAAACACACTGTAGAGAAGCTCTACAAATGAGACCATTTTACCATTACTCTAAGAAAAGGACAACATTTAATCCTCACCACAATAACCATAGTGAAGAAAAAATTTTGAAATATGAAAATTGACAATTTGACAATGCCTCCAAAATTTATTCACCAATACTCAGCACCTGTGGATACATACTGGTTAGAGAAAAATACAAATGGAAAAAAAAAACCTGTAGCCACATGTTTCTTAAACACTGCTTATTTTTGGAGAATTCATTGTGCCCAGAAACTCTAAAAAGTTAAATAATATTTCCAAAATGTATTTAAATTTTAAATTCATTGAACATCTGAAAAACCATACTAGTAGAGAACACTGAACAGATTTTGTCCAAAATGTATGCCTTATATAACAATGAAACATTTATAATAAATTTGAGAGTAAAGTTATTATCTACATATTACACCTTGATGTATATGAGGATCAGTAAAATAAAAAACTCATTTAAGTTTAGAAAACAAGTAGTTGTCTTTAACTTTTGCTTAAATTTATTAAGCATTATCAAGTTATTTTGTAGAAATATTAGTCATAAATATCATACATGCATAGTGATGAAACCGCATCTTTGAAAGAATATAATTGTTTTTCTAAATCAAAAATTACTATTTTCACTGTTGAATACTGGGAAAAGAATTATATGAAATCTATTTTTGATGTTTAATACTGAAGTGTAATATTTTAAACTTTATTTTTTTTTTGTATTTCAGTTTAAGTTTAGGTATTTGTATACACTGAGCCATATTCCTAAGCCCACTCTCCACTTTTTCAAATTTTGAGACTGTCTTGCTAAGTTGCTTGAAACCACACTAAGATGCTGAGGCTGAATATACACTTCTGAAATTTCTCAGCTTCCCAATTTGCTTGGATTACAAGCATAGACCATCATGCCAGGTTTACAGTGCATTTTTTACCTATATTTACCTTATGTATACAATATGTCTTTATAACTGAATATTTGTTTATATGTTAACCCTCATGTATTGCATCCTGTTGTTAAATTACAGACATCATAGTGTTCCACTTGACTAAATGTTTTATGTAACAGTGAAACATACAGTTGAGTGAATAATACTCTAGCATCTGTTAATACTTTTACACATTTTAATTAAACTCAATGTGGAATAAAATTTGCATAAGTCAGATTATTATTTTTTTCTGTTTGTATTTATGGTGAAATTAAGCGTTTTAAGAAGGATATAGATATAGGAAAATAAGCCCCAGAGTTTCATATCTTGATTTATAAATGTTAAAATTTTTATTTTTTAACATTTTAACATTTCCTAGTGATTTTAATAGACTGAATATCCACAAACTTAAAGGTAGCTCTTACAGGAGAGAAGAGTTTGTTTTTCTTGTGTGCATAATGGCCTTCTAGACTTCATCCTCATTGAAGACATTTCATTTTTCTGTGAATGAGGTCAATGATCAGTATTTTCATGTACATTAGTAAATTCTGACATCCTTGTTATTCTATGGGTAGTGTTATTTCAGGGCAGGAATTAGAGAAATGGATGTGGAGTTAAGGTTGAGTGAGGTCTTATACTTATGACAAAATAATCAATGAGCTATGTTTTATAGTCTCATTTTCTGAGGACCAAGTAGTAAGAGGTAAACTGAGAAGGTTGTATGTAAAGATTAAGTTTCTTATCATAAGATGTTGGCTTTTCAGGTACAATAGGGTAAAAGCTTCTTATACACAGGATCCATACAAAGATCATGTTGAATATCATTCACAATTTTATTAACATTACATATAATTCTTGAAGAATTGAGTTTACAGCAACATATGCCTAAGAAAAAGGTCTGGGGACATTGTACACTCTCCAATATAGACATATTTATACCAATTTAATTATACATGAAACTACACTAAATGAGAAGAAATATCAATTGTATCAACACAATAATATAGATATAAAAAATTGTAAAGACTTAAGTAAGAGACCAATAGTGGATGAAGTGTGATTTCCAAATGCTAGGGGGAAAATGGACATATAATCAGTTAAAGGTAATTGAAGAAAGATAAGTTACCCACTTTGAGCTACAACAGCAATTGAAAGAAATAAAAGTGTTACAAAGTAAGCAAAGATTATTCACTTCCATTTGTATGCTTTGTAATATTTTCCAAAAGTTTTCTGCATATTTTATTGCAATCAAATTGGGAAATAATCCAGAAAGTTAAAAAAGACAAGTATTGCTCCTCTAGTTTTAAAAGCAAGAAAAGGAATAGAGACAGATTTATTGAGCTAGAAAAATTTACTATTTAGAGTTAAAAAAAAGAACTGAGATTACGAGAGTCTAAGTATAATGTGTTTCAGCCATCCCTGGCTGCACAGGGCATTTTTGCTTAACAAAGAATTTGATTACGTATGTACACTTAAAGAACATTTCTGTTTTTAGTCAGTCTTTTTCATTAATAACAATGATGTACCTTTCAAGAGTTTGCAGCCAAAAAATACAGAATTTCAGAAATCTTCTGTTTAATCCTCCATATATTCTGCCACAATATTCACCAGGACAAGATAATATAAACCTTTTGGCAGTCACATCAAACATTCACTTCTATTAATTTTAAGGCCAAACATATTGCATAGAAAAGTATGATACATGGAACAACATAATTTCTCTTAGTAAAAATATTTTTTATTCATGAAAAATATATCCCAACTCCTTTGTCTTGGGATTACATTAGAAAAGTATGAGGTAATTACACTGTGTATTATGACCTTAGGCTATGAGCCTTAAAATTACCTTAAAATACAAAAGTATTAATGTTTATTTTTGAATATAGTTTTTATATTTCAAATATTCAAATTCCACAGCAATCAATGATACAAAAATATGAGAAAAACAACTGCAGTTTGATGTCTCATCATGACATTTCAATACCTGCTGTATATTGCCTGTGGCTTCCACTTTTAATTTAAAAAAATAATAATATTTCCATAAAATTTGGGTGAAGTGGAGGACAAAATCCCTGCATTGCTTTCCTGGGAAAGCCATCATACTTGAAACAACTGAACCCCAAAACAAAATATGCTTACTCTACATTCTAATTATATCAGTTCTTAACTAATCTAGCATAAACAAATCCACTTTCTTCGGGTTGAATATCTTTTTTTTGAGAGAGAGGTGGGGGGAGGTTTAATATTTATTTTTTGGTTATAGGTGGACACAACATCTTTGTTTGTTTGTGGTGCTGAGGATCAAACCTGGGCTGCACGGATGCCAGGCAAGCGCGCTCCTGCTTGAGCCACATCACCAGCCCCCTGGTTGAATATCTTGAGCTCAAAGATATGGAACCTGGGAGCCAAAAAAAGTATGACATAAATAATGAGTTCTTTTTTTGCATAAGACAAATTGCACTTTTTTATTTGATTTTTCTGCCTGTGACTATCTACATTTCTCTTCCTACAATGGTGTTTTGATTGATGGTGACTTGTGTGATTAAAGGAGGCTTAAAATGCAGCTACATGTGTTTGAGTCCTTTCACTGGTAAAAAATACTATAATTTGTACTCTAATAGAAGACTCAAAATGGTGCTAGAAAAAAAACTATTTTTTTTAATCTGCCTCTTTATTCATGGTTTTCTAATGGTTTTGATGTAGACAATTCAGACCATTTCTGATTAATGGGTGTCATCAAGATGTAAATTCCCTCTATAATCATTAGCAATGAGACAATTCTTTTCATTAAAAATAAAAACACTCTCATAGAGTCTTTGCTATATTCTAAGGAACCACTCTTGCTTTTGTTTTACAAAATAAATTCCACATATTTGAGTCCCAAAGTAAATGGCAAAACATTAACTTAAGCACCATGAGGAATCTAAGAAATACAAGATATCACCTTTGAAATATAAAAACAAATAAGAATCAGAAATGCTAAGCCATTACCATATAAACTATTCCAGAGCTTTTAAAATATAATCTTAGATGTTCTACTCACTCTAATAGTAAGATGCCTTAGACTCAAAGATATTTAATCACTCACTAAAGGTCACTCAGTGAATGCATAACAGTTCTTATTTTAAAACTTTCACACTATTTTTTGATAATACATTGCAAAGCCTCATCTCTCTTCTTCAGAAATAAGACACGGAGGTTGTTTTAGTCTGTTTTATAATGTTATAGAAAAATACCAGAAACAGGCCAATGTATAAAAAGAGATATAAATGCATAAAAAAATTTCTGAGAGGTTGGGTTTGTGGCTCAGTGGTAGAGTGCTCACCTGTCACATGCAAGAAGCTGGGTTCAATTCTTAGAACCACATGAAAATGAATAAATAAATAAAATAAAGATATTGTGTCCAACTACAACTTATAAATTAATAAAAATATTTTTGAGCACTTAGTTCTGAAGATTTAAGTGCACTGTACCAGCTCTGTGACAGCTCCTTCACCTGCATTACACATGAGTTGGCATTATGGTGAGGGAACATTTGAGAGGTAGAGAGAACATAATGAGACAGGAAGTCAGAGAAATTCAGAAAAAAGACTTGCTCTTTTGTAACAACCAGCTTAAAAAGAACTATGTTGTGCCTCATGAAAGTTACATTAATCCTCTCCA
Source organism: Ictidomys tridecemlineatus (assembly GCF_052094955.1). NCBI lineage: Eukaryota > Metazoa > Chordata > Mammalia > Rodentia > Sciuridae > Ictidomys > Ictidomys tridecemlineatus. The sequence goes on from NC_135492.1 coordinate 1,660,623, forward strand.
AGAACATCTCTCCCAATGATCTAACCACAATTTAGTAGATCTCATTTCTTAAACATTTCACTATTTCTCAACTCTCTCCCTTTGAAACTAAGTTCCAAACACATGAGCATTTGGGGGACATACTCAAATACTAATGAAAGTAATATGAGAGAGACAATGGAAAAATGTCATTTCTTAGTAGTTATAAAGATTCTAGATACTACAATAAAATGCTTTAGAGTACAGAAATTATTTTAGGGTGATATTTTATATTAAAGACAATAGGAAATTTAATTAAATTACTTTTTGAAAAAGAATGAATTTGAATGTGACAAGACTAATGGGCTAGTTATATTAAAATAAGGGAAAAGTCTGTGCAAAAACTCAATGAATGTTTAGTAAACAATGCCTATGTATAACAAGAGAATGCTGGGCTTCCTGATTATGCTATATCAAGCCAAAAGTTTACTGCCTAAAATCTGGTGGCCCTCAAGACCAGAGCAAATATTCATATAAAAGATGCAGTGGACATCAGTCTCAAGAGCTTCCTACTTTTAATATCTGCTTCCAAAGACTGCATGATTCATAGTAATTCTCAGGAGTATTATTTTTCTTTCAATTTAAATTTTTAGCTTTCTGTATAGTTAACACACCATCTCATGGCCAGATCAATATTTTCTTGAACTTCTTCATATATTAATCTATACACTATCTCAGATATGCTTGTTTCTATTTTGTCAGGGATCCCTCCTAGTGAATTCTGAGATGTGTAAAAGGTTGAACAAGCATGGAAATTTGCTTATGAAAAATAAGCCACGTTGTAGGTTGGAAGTAAAAGGAGAAAAGAAGCAACAGTCCTCATCTAAACTTGCATGTGCTGATACTACACAAGGTTATTCCAATGATATCTGGTTTGGGGTAGGGAAGCAACTTTTCTTATACATTATGACACAAAGTTCATCAAATATGGTTGTTACAGACTTTTGGAGAACACCTAAAATTTTCTAAATAATTTCTACATTGAAAAACTATTATTACTTTAAACAGAACTATCCATTGCAAATGGATAGTTCTTTAATACTGAAATAGTTTAATCTGAAATAGTTCTTTAATACTACAAAACGGAAAATTGATGGCATTATTCACCAAATTCTAATATTTTCCAATAACACCTCACACCACAATATATATATATATATATATATATATATATATATACTTTATATAGTTTAACACCTATAGGGGTTCTTAACACAATGCATAGATAATTAAAGAGTGAAATGAGACTCAGAAACAACTAATTATAGTGAAAATTATTATTACCTTATTTCGAATACTAGTGCACCCTTTTGCTTTTTTTCCCCAAAAGTTAATTTTTTAACCTTTGGTATGATATTTCACTTTATTTAAATAACATATAAGTAGTATTTTTTTTCATATGTACTATCTGATGCATCTCAAATATATTTGCATACCCCAAGACCTTAGGAGATTTCTATACACATTATTCACTAGAGAAACCGTAGTTACTTCTGAAATCTATATTGCTCTTTTCAAATGAGGTCTTGCAGTTTTGTAAAAATAATCTGAGATTAAAAAAAATAATAATCTGAGATAATTATGATGAACTTATTTCTAATTAGCATATAGTAAGTAGCTGATAAATATTTGTGAAACGGATGAAGAAATAATAAGAACATTTATATAATCTGTACACTATGGTATGTGGTATTTCATGATTTTAGCTACAACTTATTGAACATTATAACAATCTTACTATGTGAGTAAGATGTGGGTATGATGAACCACTAATATATAAAAATGTCATGCTACATTGTTAGTAATTCACCAAAAAATTTTTTCAAAACACACACTCTGATATGTGGTTTTTGACGACAATTATATTATGAATGAATGAAGCTCAGTAAATGAATAATTGGAACTACATTCTTGCTTAGGGCGCCTATCATTCATTATTAAAAATCCTTTAGCTATATAAAATTTTAATACTGTATGTACCATTGTGATATAATGGAATTTTGATAAAATGTACATTAATAATGCTGAAGTCTTTCATTGAGTCTTATATCAGTTTATGAAATAAACTGACTATATATGATTTCCTCAATTCTAAATGTCTTATGTTTTAAGAAACTGTACAGACAATGCGAATTAAAGTTAACATAGTAATATGAAGAGCAGAAGCACCACAGGAAATACAAAAACAAAGAATTGGGAGATTCCTCCATTATAGATGTAATTTTCTCAACATCTTTGCAATGTACCTAACCCACTATTGATACAAAAATTAATGACCAAATTCTTCTCATGCTGATAGTGCATGATGATATTATATAAAATGAAAACAAGCAAATGTGTCAGAAGAGATGCATTTTACAACACTAGTTGAAAATACAACTGATTAATCAGTATCTCACTGTGTTTTCCCCCAGCAAATAACTTCAAAGTGTGCATGATAAATGGGTAAAAAATTTTAAAAATCAAGTAAAATTTATGTTAAGGAATAACAACTATTTTTTCATAAGGAAAATGTTAATGTCTTTTTGAAACAACATGTCAATAAACTGTGCCCTATCACATAGAGAAAAGCAACAATTCTGGTAAATTTCTTCATTTTATTCTTTGAATATGCCAAGTATTCTTTGGCAAACTTCCACATATATTGTTTTAATATCACAGGTGAAAATTATATTTGGTTTTCTCTAAATTGCTACTTATTTAATATAAATTTGTTCAGAAATTATTTCTGCATGTGCTAATAGTGAAATAGAGGGAGAAATGGTAATTATTTAAAGCTCTATAAATTGCAATCCCAGAATGGTGGGAGGAAATTGTATATAATCATGAGAAACATATTGAGTACTATGAATTTGTTCCAGATATTTATTTCCCTTAGTATCCACTTTTCACATAAACTAGTGCTTTTAAATGAAGCTGACTATTAAATATCATATAAAAGGCCATCAGAGTAATCAGAAGAAGAAATTTAAAAAAGAAACAATCAAATCATAAACATCTGGTTGAAACAAGAACTGGCCAACTGTTGGATCTTAGCTTTTGACTTTACTAAATTTTCTCCTATCCTTTTTTTTTTTTTTTTGATTATGACTAAGAGGAAGGTATTTCTCTTAAAACCGTGACCAGAAATATTTATAGCAATTTGTTTTTCTCAAACATGGATAAAATTGACTTGCTAACTCAGGATAGAATGAATGAGTAAATCTTGTTAAGGTAAGAAAAAAAAGTATAACTACTTACCATGAATATTGGCCTTTTCAAGAAAAGAATATTAGGATCAAAACCAATTTGGTAAGATAGTATTGAATATTTTATATCAAAGAAAAGGCAAAATATTTAAAATAGTTTTGATTATTAGATGCATGTAAAAAAAATTAGTGTCCATGCCTGATGTGGTGGTACATACCTGTAATTTCAAATATCATAGAGGCTGAGGCAGAAGGATCACAACTTCAAGGCCAGCCTTGGTAACTAAATGAGACCAGGTCTCAAAATAAAATATCAAAGAATTTTGTATATATATGAGTGATAGATCACCCTGAGTTCAATCCCCAGTGCTATATAAAACAGTAGTTTCTAAAATTTACACCCAGATCATCAGCCTACACTCTATTTGCCCCTATGTAAAGTTTTAAAAGGTAACTAAATTTAGCCATGCCTACTACTAGTTGTCTGATTATATTGATCATAATCTTGAAATATAAATAAAAGATGCTACACAATGTTTTAGGTGTTCCCATTATTTTTTCTAATTGCAATGAGAGAGGGAGGAAAACCAATTTAACTTATGGGGCCACTTCTTTTTCTTCAGGCCTAATCAGTCAAATATTAAAAGGATTTAGCGTTTAATTGATTATCATATATGGTATGTGTTCTGTGATTTCTTGCTTGGGCACTTTATTATTTCTGAGTATCAGCATCTGTACAGGCCACCACACCCCACTATATTTTTTTAATATTTACAAGTCTCTGTGTTCATGCTTCCTCAGTTAGTTATTCTCTTTTAAAAATAATTATGTGTTGCATTCTTTGTCTACAGAAAATTTATGAAGGTTAAAAACCCATAAACATTTTCACAAATTTGACTTTAAGAAACTTTTCATCACAAAACACACACCAGAAGTAAGAATGATTTCTTTCTCTAATTTATTAGCCTTTCTGACTTCCAATATCAGGACATGAATGCTGCTCATGGGGGTATGTTCTTACCATCAAGAACAATCAATACTACTTTCTTTTATCCCATTAAATTTTACAAAAATTGCACATTTTACTCTATTTCATATACAGAACTTGGCTTTCCATTATTTGTGTTTAGTGCGTTTTTACTTTCTTTTTTCATTACTTTGTTTTTCCTGTATTTTCTAATATTCATTTTTTGTCGTGAGAAAATAGATCACTAGAATCTTCTAACTTTTGCTACATTCAATCACTTGACTAGTCAATAGCTAATATTTCTATTAAGCCATCATTTTAAAGATAGGGCTGAGGTATACTAACAAAACTATTTTCAAGGTCTACTGCAGAATCACCATAACTTTCTTGAGCTCTTCAGTTAGAGTTACTGTTTCTGTCCACAAACTCTGCTCTCTTTTTTTGTTACATTTTTCTTCTATATTGAGTAACTCTCTTTGAAATGAGGTATGGAAAATTGCTTTTTAGATTTTTATTATTTATGAAAATCTATTTTTATTTATGATTAATGGATAATCTGCTTCATTTTAGAATACCAGGTTGAATACTATTTTTTCTTTAAATCTTGAGGCTATTCTGTATTTATCATCTATAATCCATCATTAATAATAAATACTTGGGTTTTATTCTTGCTTTTTTGAAGCTGGCCATGGTTTTCATTTTAGGATATTTTCTTTGTTTTAAGTATAGTTACTTGAGAAAATCTGGAGATATATTTAGCATATTTAAATTTTATTCTCTTGATTATAGCATTCAATAAAAATGGAATATTTCCAGACCTAATTTTCTTTTCAGTATATACCTGTAGGAAAATGGATAAAATATAGAACATAATATATCTGTTTTTCAGACACCAAAAACAGGCATACAGGTGAGTGAAACCATAAGCAATAAGTACAGACTGGTTAGGCGAACTATAATGTTATTTTAAAAATGGTTCTTAATAAGTGTAGTTTGATAAAATGCTGTTAAAAGTAATGGGTAAAGGGGAAGTAAAAATAATCAGAGTATACCACTGTAAAAAATACTTGAGTTCTGGCACCTGAGAGCAGACTGTATGGAAAACTTCATGTTATGATAGGAAAAAATCCCCCATTTTCCCGTCACCCTCTCACCCACTTAACCTCACCAGAAACCACCAAGATGCCCAGAATAAAAGGTTTCAAGTTCAATAGTCACACTCTTTCCAACTAAAAAAAGCAGTTTCAATTCAACTGAACAAAGAAGCTAATGTGCAAATTTAAGGGGATCTGAGACATCATATAAAAAGTTAGGTTAAAGATAATTGTGTTTTTCTTTGTGTGTGTGTATGTGTGTGTGTGTGTGTGTGTGTGTGTGTGTGTGTGTGTGTTTTGTTCCAAGGGTGTGGCTATTCCTTGGTCAACTGAACTCAGAAAAGAAACTGTTGTTTTTTTGAAGTGTTAATGGGTGAACAACATTGAAAACAAACAAATGTTAAAAAAAATTTAAAAAGCCTAATTACTAAAAAAAAAAATTGTTGCTACTTTCTCCCTCTACATTTTGCTTTTTAAAGTATCTTTTCTTTAAAAAAATTCATTTTTAGTTTTAGGTGGACACAATATCTTTATTTTTTGGATTTTTCATGGTGCTGAGAATTAAACCCAGTGCTTTTTGCATGCTATGCAAGCATGCTACTACTTGAGCCATATCCCCAGCCCTTAAAGTATCTTTTTTAATAAGTTTTGATATTGATTTTTAGTCCTGAGAAGTAGACAGCAAAACAGCTTCTGGAAGAATTTTCAAATTTCCCCTCATAGGGTCGGGGAAGCTGAGAGTCTGAAGCAGGGATGGGAGGAGCAGATCGGAAGTCTGACTAAGGAGCAGACTTCCCTTAGTCACTGGAGCCCAATTATACCTAAAAAGAGACAAAAATCAATAAGTGTAAACCAGGAAATGACACAAATTATCAAGTTAGTATCAGTTATAAAAACTTCATATAATCATGAAAATAGAGAAATCATGAAGAGGATTAGAAAAATAATAGATGTAAATTTTACTTTTAGAAGCTTATTGGTGATACATAAAACATAAAAATGAATTTTATATTTTGATTTTAAATGTAAGACAGAGAGATTTGCAATATAGTACTTCACAAACCTTACTTCAGTTACAAAAGTATAATCAATTGATAACTTCTACTTATTTAACTCTCTGTCTTCCTTCGCATTTCACCTGAGGTCACACTTGTAGAGTGTGACCAATAACTAAGCAAATAACTAACCAAGAAGATAATCACTGAAGTTATACTCTTTCTCAGAAAACCCCAACCAAATTCAGAGAAAAAGTGTGATACAACACCTATTCATTTCCTTCTTTGGGAAAAGGTCCCTTTTGCGAATCAGATAGAAGAGGAAATTGGCCAACCTCTATCAAAATATTACTAGAAATAAATACGAGTATTCTTCATTTAGAAGTAAAGTGAAATAAAATAACACCATTGTACAGTATCTTTCGGGACTACCCTTGAAAAATAAAAAAAATTAAAAAAAAACCCTTTCTAAAGAGCAGAATACTTGGCAGCACACTTCAGCCTTAATTTCACGTGGAAAAAGAAGTTACCTCAGGTAAGAGGGTACATGAGAAGGTACATAAAATAATAGGAAGAAACCAAGACTTGGTCAAGGATTTGAAGGAACTTTTGAAGACTATAAAATTTGGGGGTTACAGTAATAAGGATGGATCTCTGAGAGAGACAATGTAGTGTAAATATTATGGGATTTCATGCTATCACATACCAAAGCACATACATCATGGACATTGTACAAGACAATCAAGTTGACAACTGGACTTGGCTAGTTGTTTTTAATCCAGCCTCTGATGCTGCACAGGATGAATGAGGACTGAGTACCATAGTGGTTTTCAGTCACCGTATTTTATGTATCAAATGCTTCTTCCAAATATCTAGCCAGCTAGGAGGAGAGATCTATCTCTAGGTTCTTGTTACAGCAATGTTCTTTTCATCTTTTTCTCATAATAAATTAATAAGTTAACGTCTTTTAATCCAGAAAAATTTAACCAGAAAAACCCAAACATTTTTTTTTTGAATTTTGCTTTTACAGACAATAAATGCTAAGCAAGTACCACTAATAAAGTGTCAATACATCATGCCTAAAATTGAATCTGATCACACATAACAAAAATAAAGATATTACTATTGGTCTATGACCATGTGGTCCACTGTATTATCATTATAAAAAAAAAAGCTGCTGGCCTGGTAGAATTCTGGAACACCTGATGATGTTGCTAACACTTCTTAAATTTCACATCATTATATCAGGTTGTGCTACAAAGAGACACACTATATAGATCAAGGAACTATTGGTCTATGACAATGGTATTTACTGTATCCAAATATAAATGACCAAATATAAAAGTCTATTGTATATTTGAAGATAAAAATCAGATGATTCAATTTGAAAACAGATAATCAAATTCTCTACTTTTTAGTATTCACTTTCCATACAGGAATTGTAAAAGGATCAGTGCAGTAGTTTTCTCTTGAGCAATTATAGTGAGGAGACTCAAATGATTTGGGGATGAGTATAGAGACCAAAAGAAGTGTTTAGTGGATCTAAATTGAACAGCAGAAGAGACACAAGATGACTATTAATTTGACATTCAGTCTACACAGCTGTCAAAACTGTAATTAATTGCACTGTTTTCCATTTGTATGTTTTCTTCAGGAATTGAGTCTTGCAAGTACCATAAGCTAAGTTCAGAACTTAGACTGAAAAGTGAGTTTTTGTGGTGTCACTATAGAAAACTATGCTTTATGGCACCATTCAAACTGACGAATTCATTTCCCAGACAATTGCTGAAAGTGGTCTTTTCAAAATATTTTCATTAGTAGAAGATCATTTTTCTGGCTATTACCATTTAAAGCTTCCTAAACTCAAGACTGTTTGAGACTCATGTAAATCACACTCCATGTCTCAAGTAGGAAAAATATGAGAGTGCAAGACAGATCAATAATTTCACTTTGAGTAAGCAGAAGCCTCCTTTGAGATTAGAATGCAACCCCAGATTCTGTGTGCCCAAATGTGCTTCCTTCCCTTTATTTCCATTGTGCTGATCTGAAGCACACTAACTTATGGACTTTCAAGATGCCTAGTCATTTAATCCACCTCCTGGGAAGTTCTAATTAGAACTCAAATGCATCCTTCATCTACTTCCAGACTTTTTGTTTTCCAGAAGTTCTTTGAAGTCTTTTTGTCACTGGAGATTACCTCCTCTTTTCATTGTGGATGTTTATCTCATTTTATGCTTTTCTTTTACTGTTACTTTAATTCATTGTTGGTAAAATAGACTTGCATATTTGAAGATCCAGATCTCTAAGTAAAATAGTTAGCTTAGTTTAAGGGCTTATAATACACAGTCAAAAATTTTCAATACATTTTAATATAAATTTAGATTCATGATTAAAATTGGAGGAAATAAAATAGGCTTTATTAGGATGTAATTCTGCACTACAAAATTATCTTTTTTTTCACAAAGGATAAGAATTTTGGAAGATAACATGACACCAAGAAACAGAATTACTATATTTTTATATATAGTTGTGCTTGAAAGAGAATAATAATATCACCATAAATTGATGATATAATATAAAACAAAAAGCTTTATAACCAAGTTCTGTTTATTTTTGACTAAACATATTTGAAGCAAAAATACCAAATGCATGAATCTCCTCAAAATACTATACAGTGAATAGGATTTCTACACAAATCATATAATTTTATGATATTATGTAAATTTTCTAGACATAGATGTAGAGGCTAAATACACTAATATTATTTCTCAAAGCACATTTATTTTGAAGCACAGTTTCATAAATCTGCAAATACAATTAAATTTTACTTATTACACACAGATCAGTACCTCAAAATGACCAAATACCTGGATATATTTCCTTTGACAGATTTCTATTTCGTAGACAATATGGTCAGCTTTAATATAATATATCTCCTACATTTTCAGTGACACAGAATTTTTAAATTTTAAGTAAACCCCTCCTATAGGCTCAAAATTCACCATATAACATTGGTACTAATACAATTAGTGATAGATATTTCAAGAAAAATTCTTAGTTCTTTTAAGAGAGTTTTTTGAAATGAAACACTATATCAACACATGATCCTTCAAACAAATTATGATAATGCATGCACAGCAATAAATTTGGTATTAAGAAGGTATAGACATTTATTAGCTATAGGACTTTGAAAACACACGCTTTGGACCTAAAAGACAGTTATTTTGCTTTGTAATTGCAGCACTTTTTTATATCTGTTTGAGGAGTTTTAGTTCTATGTTTTGTTTTGTGATCTCATGTGCTTCATTTATTCAAATGTATTAATGTAATATATGCTTATATGAGTTATATGCCTCTAATTATAGAATATTTTTTTAGAAACTCTTGGTAAACATACAGTTTCTAAATTAGAGAGCAATTACCATGCAAGCTAGAAAATGCACAGTGGCTTAAAGAACTCCTCATTCCAGAGTCTAGCCTTAGATTTTTCACATAGTTGATGATCAATAAATTTATATGGATCATAAAGTTAAGATCTGTTTAATCTTGAAGTAAAAAAATAGGAAGCCAGAGAGGTGCTTCATCAAAGATATCAAGCTGTCATTACTAGGAAACCCAAGGAGTCCTAGAGGGCAGTTTGTCTCTCCGATTGATGTAGTTATATAAAATTCAAGTCCTGCTTTTCTTCCTCAAAACTTTGGCTTTTCTGTGTTCATAATTATTTGTTCATGCTAAAGACAAAAAACAAACAAACAAACAAACAAAAAACCTAAAAAACAACTTAGTTTGTGAAAACATCAGAAATTTAAGTACAGTGATAAGGGCAGGATAAGATTCCACTGACCTAAATGTTCCTTTAAGAAAAACTAAATTCAGACATTTCCATTGTGACAGAAATGGGAAAGGGCATATATGTATGTATATAGTCAGATATATATACACACATGAAACTAATACATAAAGAACGAATGAACCCAAATATTCCTCCTCTAAACTTGCAAATTATATTCCTGTGTATTTTTAATCCATGAATGGGAAATTACTAGTACATTCATTTGATTTTCAAAAAAATTCAGTGTTCTTCCAAACCCTTTTATCATGATCTTCTCATTTGTCATTTTCTAACTGAAAGAGTACAGGATCAGGAAATGTTTAATCTTTTGATTTAAATTGGATCCAAAGACTTTATGAGAAATATAAGTAGTTTATGGAATTGTGATATTGCCCTCTATGAAATGAAGTTTTGAACATAGGATATCATTTCATTCTAAAAATTTAAAAAACTTATAATTACTCAAATTATAGAATTCACATCAATACTAGTTCTATTTTATTTTTTAATATTACAGAAGCAAGTTTATAAATAAAAAATGCTAAATTACAGATGGAGATATGGCTGAGTGGTGAAGCACTTGCCTAGCATGTGTGAGGTCCTGGGTTTTATCCTCAGCACCACATGAAAATAAAATAAAATAAAAGTTTATAAAATATCAAGTTAAAACTCATGTCTTCTTTTATAATATGTATACAAATAAGTAATTTTTAAAATCTCTAGTTGACATTCTATATGTAAGTTGTATCACTAGAACTCATTAAACTCAGAACAAATGGAAAACTAAAATTAATCATGATTACCTATTTAAAAAGGACTCATTTTAGGAGGATATAAGTTAAAGATGCAAACATTGTTAGAAAAAAATATCCTCAATGTACCATACAGAACACAGTCCTCTGGATTGAGTAAAACTGTTGGAGCTGAAGTCTCTCTTCTGTATCTACAAGAAACCTCACTAGAATGCTAAAATTTCCTTCTTTCACAGCCTTTCCGTGACCCAACTTCACACTACTTCTGAATCTAAGTATGCAGAGGCACTTATCCAGATGGATGAGGCAAAGGATGATGTGGTGCAGGTAATAGCCTAAAGAGTTGCACGTTTTAAGAAAAGACATCTTTAAGCTCTGTCTCTGCAGGCCTATAATATAATTGTCTAGAGAAATATGACAAAAATCTCCCTGGAAAACACAGAACTGTGGCTTTCCTAGTGTAACACGTAAGCTGTCTCTTAATTTTACTTCTTCTTTGGTGGATAACAGCAATCCTGGAAGAGCTGGTCTCAAAACTATTTTCTGGACATATTTGGAAAGACATCTTTGTCCAAGGAATCATGGAATCATGTCCAAACAAAATTGCTCTTACTCTGATCATAAAGTCAAATTAGTCCAATCCAATTAAACAATTTACAATGCCTCCACTTTGGGGTGAGGGATTTCTGGCACCTCCCATGGTTACACCATGATTCTGCGGGTCTTTTCTGTATCATGTGTGATAGGTTCCTCTTCCCTAGCTTTTTCTCACATGAAGCACCTGGTTTCTGGATAGTGTTGTTTCTGCATGTCACCATTTCTAAACTGGCTTTTTGTGATTCAGGCTCTGTGTAAAATATTAAAATTAATCTGAAATTTCAAAAGAAGTAGTAGTAGTAGTAGTAGTAGTAGTGGTGGTGGTGGTGGTGGTCAAGGCCACAGGCTGAGGAGATCACAGGAAGATTGCACATGGAGCTGAGTCAGAACCCATGCTGAAAGGCAACCCTAAGTAACCTGTGATGAGCCCTCATATTCACGAATGGATGTAGAGGGGAGGCCTGCCCTTTCTCTGAGATAAACCATGTAATATTAGCTTAGTCTTGTCTGTACTATATATAAAGTTATATAAAAAATAAAATGAAGACTTGTAATGTAGAATCAAAAGAAAGTAGAATCATTTCAAGCAGGTCACTGAAATTCCAGTGTTTGAGTCAGAAGATATTACTTTATCACAACCATTGTCAATGTGTGAACAGTTAATAAAAGTATCATGAAAATGAAAAATAAAGGTATTTTGAGAGAGATTTGGAAACTTGAATTAAATGGTAATAAAATAAAATAAAAACTGTAATGCCTACAGGTAATTTTTCACATGGTTGAATTTGGAGTAGTTTGAAGGCTGCAGGAAAAAAAAATATAAGAAATGCCAAATTATGAGACCCTCAAATCCATGTGCAAGAAAAATATAAAATAGGAGAAGGGCATAAATAGTTGAACAACATATGTGTGATAAGGCAAGGCTCATTTGGGGAGGAGGAAGCCCTGGGCTTCATGTGCCTTGGAAAAGTTTATCCTCTAGGCCATCCCCCATCCTGGCCCAGCTACTCCTCTGCCTTTGCTGAATTTGGTTGATCTCTATTTCCTTGGTTGGCATTGTCCATTGATCACTAAGTTACCACCTGGAATTCTCTCCTCTATGTACACTTATTCCCTGGGAGTATTGTGGGGTGAGTTGTGGCAGAGGGGTTGGCTTGTGTCCCCCCAGCTTTGTGGAGTCTTCTTTTGCTTCGAGCCACAGAGATCTCTCTGGAGAGCTACAGAAGTGCAGACACACACCCTGATTTTCCTGTGGAATTGGTGCACAACATTGAGCAGGTGAATCCAATGTTTTTGTCTAAGTTTCCCTGATTTTTAATATAAAAGTGATTGCATCTCTAATTGTGAGCAGTAGAGTCAATTACCCTGAGACCTGGACTTTAGCTCCATTCAGTGATAAAAAAAATATCTGGGGAGTGGTCTCAAGCATTGGATTTATTAAGCTTGCAGGGATGTTCCTAGATGTTATGACTAGTATAAGATAAATGTAATAGACCAAGGTCTTGAGTACATATCATACATTTTTACTCTGGCTTTTATATGTTTATAGAGGCTTGAATAGTTTCTTTTTCCTTTGGGACTTGGGATTGAACTCAGGGTAACATAACCACTGAGTCATATTACCAATCCTACTTTGTATTTTTATTTATAGACAGTGTCTCACTGAGTTGCTTAGCACCTCAATTTTGCTGAGGTTGGCTTTGAACTCACAATCTTTCTGACTTAGGCTCCTAATCTGCTGGGATGGCAGATATGTGCCACCTCACTTAGCTAGAATAGATCTTTAATTTCTCTCCTATTTATTTGTCTTTAAGATGGGGCTAATGCCACTTGCTTCCCAAGAGTATAGTGAGAATTAAATGAAGTCATAGATAGTTAGCACTTAGTGCCTAGTGAGTGCTCCATAAGCCAGGGTGATGACAGGCCTTTGTATTTTTGCTTTCTTGGCACCCAGCTTTAGCTCTTTTGGCAAAGCCTTGGAAAACTTAGCAAAACCCTGTTTCAAAAAAATACAAAAATAGGACTAAGTGATGGGGATGTTGCTCAATGGTGAAGCATGCTGAATTTCAGTCACTGGTACTAAAAATGTCATTTAATTTAGGACATTGTAATTATTTTATTAGTATGTTCATTTGTGACCTCTACATTTATGTAGAGGTCATTTACCAGTCTCATTTCTCAGGGCCTGAATCATCTCTCTTATTATTTTTTCTATCAGTCTTAACTCAATTATTCTTCCTCTAATTTTTTTTGAGATCCACTTCTTTTTTAACTCCATTTTTCTTTTACCTTTCTCATATGAGATAAAACACTTGACAATTGAATTTCTGCATCTGATTTATTTCATTTAATTTGATGTTCTCCATGTTCATTCATTTCCCACAAATGATATAATTCCATTCTTGTTTATGGCTGAGTAGAAGAGTAAACTTGTGAAAATATGTGTAGATACTATTTTCTGGGGATGTCACCTGCCAGCACAGAGGACCTTCAGTGTCCAAGCTCAGCCTGCCGTTGTGTGAACCAGGGAATTAAGATGCAGGAAGCAAAAGGTCTCATGTGAACCATTTGAGGTCTTTAAATCTGTGGCTCTGACTGCTTGTACATTCACCAAACTGCCTGGTAACATCCAGAGTGTCCTTTATGGTCTGCATTGATGACTAACCTGTCTCAGTGGTCTGTTTTCAGTACAGTTTTGTTCTCAAGAGAAGAGAGTCAATATGAAGGTAAAATCTCCTGATTCTCCAGGTGTCAGATGTAGGATTTTGCTCCTTTCCTCAATTCTTTCCTTTTTGTCTATTCATGAAACAGCCTTTATCTACTTTACATTAGTCCTCTCCTCATGTGGCACATTTGTATTCATCCTGGCCTTGAGCTCTGATTGGGGGCACAAAATCTAGAGTCAATGCAGACCTGGGCCCACTGGCCCCATGAGCTTAATTATTTTATTTATTTATTTTTTTACTTTTCAAGGATTCATGTTTCCCATATTGTGAAGTGGGATTGATAGCTAGTAATGGTGACACGTAATGATGTCAGGAGCCATTGATGAACATGTACTGGACTATTGTTTTTGAGGCTTTTATCCCTGATCTCTTCAGTGGCAATAAGAACTCCATGAGAAGAAGCCATGTTTACACCCATCTTGCAGGTCAGGAATGCTCAGCTGTGTCGAGTTAACTTGCTTAAGGTCACACAGCTAGCAAATGGCAGCTTCTTTTTTGCTGTGGGAACAGAGGAAAAAATGCACAGATGAGCATGGTAAAGTATTGGCACAGAATGATCAGGTTATAGAGCAGGAAAATGAGGTAAAGATCCAATGGAAGGCCTGGGGTTAACCAATATAAAGGCAGGGCCACTGAGGAGGTGAGAGCAGAGTCCAGAGTGCAGGGTAGAAGGAGGCTTCACTCCTATCTTAAAGAGGTCAGAGAGTAACACCACAGAAGCCCTGGGCCTGCCTTACATGAATGGGGCCAAGTGGGTGGTTCCCAATTTTGACATGAAAAAATGCAGAATATGAGGATTGGGCTTGGTGGAAAGCCCCAAGCTCCTTGCTGTTTTATGTTCATGTACATAGGTAAATACATGGAGGGAT
This sequence comes from Ictidomys tridecemlineatus, assembly GCF_052094955.1. NCBI lineage: Eukaryota > Metazoa > Chordata > Mammalia > Rodentia > Sciuridae > Ictidomys > Ictidomys tridecemlineatus. The sequence goes on from NC_135492.1 coordinate 1,675,661, forward strand.
GCCCAGAGAGTTGATAACCTGTGTAAAATTCAGGGAAGAGTTCATATTGAAGGAACAATTGAAAAGACAGAATTATCACTTTAGATATATTTTAGTCTGTTTGTGTCGTGACCCCTCGCCAGCAAGGAGGACATGACACAGGATTTTTCTTTCAGCAGTTTATTCAGGCCTTTACTTATGTGTCTCTGGAAGCTTCTACTACTACTACTACTACTACTACTACTATTTCTCCCGAGCGCCCCAGCCTTGATAAAGCACATCAAGCCCCGATGCACAACTGTCACGTGGACCTTTCTCATAGGGTGTTTTACAGCTACGTGCCATCTCTCCCATAATAAGGAGTTGTTTATCACAGGCCACGGCGCTTATCAGCGCCATTTTGTAATGGCGACCACGGTCCGCTGACACGGCTCACCACAGTTCCCCCTTTTTGTTTTACTAAGACAATACAGGCGAGAGTAGAGGTCCTATCCCACTGTGCAGAAGTGGCTGCATAGTATGGCTCAGCCCTAAGGAGGCGCCTTCCCCAGATCTGACTCCATATCAGCCGACGCCTTTTTTTGTGGGGCGGGGCGTGGATGCGTCAAACCCGCATGCAATAGGACATGCTCTCCTTGAGGTCCCGGTCCACTGCGGGATCACTCAAGTGCAGTGCCTTGCCTCGCATCGTGTATCGTGATGATGGTGAACAAAAGGGGGTAGCTGGGACTACCTCTGTAGGACAACCACAATTAAGTTGGCGACACCCTGAGAGAAAAGCATGGGCTTTAAAGCCATAGCTAAAGACCAGTGTGGAAACCCTTCTGCGTGCAATGGCAACAAGACCTGCAGAGTGCAAGGGCTTTCCAGCAATAGAAGAAAGACAAAAGAAGGACATGTCGAACCCAGTGCAATGTTAGAATAACTTGGGGTGCAACGACCATGTCAAAGGCACTAGTGTGGAAACCCATCTGCGTGCAATGGCAGCAAGGCCTGCAGAGTGCAAGGGCTTTCCAGCAATAGAAGAAAGACAAAAGAAGGACATGTCGAACCCAGTGCAATGTTAGAATAACTTGGGGTGCAATGACCATGTCAAAGATTTACTGTTTAAGATGCGCAAGCCAGACTTTTGGTGAGTTGCCATTTTCTAAAGCTGCAAGAGCTTGTATGATCATAGCCTTATTGTGAGCACTGCGGGCCTTAAGGAGACAGAGAAACCACAAACAGAGGAACATACCGAAGCAACACATTGCACCAAAAATGCCTACTCCCACCCACTCCTTAAAAAAGGAAAAAGCAGAAGAAATCCAACGGGTGAATTGTCCCAAAGTCACTGGTACAACACGGGTGTTGTTCAAAACACCTATCTGAGTCAGTTGAGACTGGATCAAATTTTCTGCCACCATGGACCAATTTCCGGCCAAGTACTCTCTGATGATGTGGGAAGCGTTTCTGAAATCATTAAATCTAACAGAGGTTATATACAAATGCGCACGTTGGTCAATGCAACCCAAAAGTACCAGGTCAGACAATTCTTCTATCTGAGCTTGAAGTAGATATATTCTTTGGTTAGCAGCTAAAATCCCTGACAAAAGATGTTGGTTAACTTTATTTTGAGATTCGAGTATGGTGGAGATTTGTTGAACAACTTCATTAACAGTGACAGCAGTTTGCACCTGGCTGGCCATGGCTACTCCGGCCGTAACTGCTGCAGCAGCAGACACTGCTACGGCTGTCACTATAGCTGCTGTGATTTTGAGCAGCCTGTTCTACTGCACCCTCTAACATGAATGCTCTCCAATCTAGATATTTTCCCGGGGAGACACAGGCTCGGACTAAACTTGCCCAATCTGAAGGGGTCATACAGAATCTAGTTAGGCCCTCCACCTGAGTAAGAGTGAAAACAGCGTCTATACCATAAGTACGGACGGATTCAGCCAAAGTCTTAATCATTTTAAAATCTAAAGGCTCATGGTACCTTCCCCTATTATTGTCCTGAAAAACTGGGTATGCTAGTCCCATGTCTGTATTAACTGTTCTCCACACTTGGGTATGGAAAGTCCTCCCAGAGCTTTGGATTCCTCCCACGTACGGGGGCAGAGCAATGGGTGGATCTATGGGTGGAACATCAGGTATAGAGCCCTCCTCTAGGTTCTCAACTTCCTCCCCAGAACTGGATTTATTACCCTTCTCACAGCAGGCTTTTACATCTGTTGTTTCCCGTTTTTTCTTTTCTATCTTAGTCTAACGTAATTGTTGTAATAACTTGTCCAATTCCTCAGAACTGTCCGAGCTACTTGTGTCCTTGGGAGTTTTTAACTCAGTCAAGTCCGGATAGAGCCTTCTCCTCTGTTTAACTTCAGACCCCCTTGTCTGTTCACTACTCTTACTCCTAATACTTTCTGCTACCTCGCTATGTGACCCCTCCAATTTTTCTTCATGCAGTTGCTCAAGAACGGCCTGACCCTCGCTCACAGCTTTCTGGCATTTACCATCCATTATACACCCTCTCACTAATTTCCAAAGCGGAATGGTACCGCCCTTTAAAGTTCCTTGTTTGTAAGCAAAATCCAGATCTTTCCCTAATTTGTCCCAACTGGGAATCGTGAGACTCCCTGAAAAAGCAAACCAAGGAGCTACAGAGTCAGTCTCTTCTAAAAACCTCTGTAATGTGCTTCGCTTCACTTTAAGTCCCTTAGAACGCAGTAACCCGTCCAAGGCCAGCAAAATTGGGCTTGAGGAAGTAGCACCCATACTGTTCCAAGCAGTATAAAGAAAGTGAAAATACAAAACCCCACTCTCTCCTTATTTACAGAGGAGCGTCTTATTTTATTATTTTTCCCCCGCTCTCTCTTTATCTACAGAGTAGCGTCTTATTTATTATTTTTTCCCTGCTCTCTCTTTATCTACAGAGGAGCGTCTTATTTTATTATTTTTTTCCCCACTCTCTCTTTATCTACAGAGGAGCATCTTATTTTATTATTTTTTCCCCGCTCTCTCTTTATCTACAGAGGAGCGTCTTATTTTATTATTTTTTCCCCGCTCTCTCTTTAATTACCGAGGAGCGCCCCGCTTTCATTTGTGGATTTCCACTTTACCTGGGAACTTACCAGTGCACCACCCTGACTGCTGAAAGTTCTGGATCGTGGGTCCGAGGAGGTGTTCCCCATCCGGGCCACCAACTGCCGCGACCCCTCGCCAGCAAGGAGGACACGACACAGGATTCTTCTTTCAGCAGTTTATTCAGGCCTTTAATTATGTGTCTCTGGAAGCTTCTTCTTCTACTACTACTACTACTACTACTACTACTACTACTACTACTACTCCCGAGCGCCCCAGCCTTGATAAAGCACATCAAGCCCCAATGCACAACTGTCACGTGGACCTTTCTCATAACGTGTTTTAAAGCTACGTGCCATCTCTCCCAAAATAAGGAGTTGTTTATCACAGGCCACGGCGCTTATCAGCGCCATCTTGTAATTGCGACCATGGTCCACGGACATGGCTCACCATAAGTTTGGACTGCTCTAAGGGAGTACTAGAAACATATACCTTATAAGGAAAAAAAAATTATTTGTGGACTTCTGAAAGCTCAGATGCCCAAGATCAATTTCCAACAGGTTTATTGAATATTGAGAACATGTTTTTTTATAGACAGCTCTAATTTGAAGGTTTGTGTCCCCTTGAGTACCTTGGTTGAACTCCCCTCCGTTAAGATGATGGTATTAGAACGTGAGTCTTTGGGGGAGGTGTTGAGGTTCTGAGGCTGAAGACTTCATCAGTGGAATTAATGCTCTAATGAACAGGCTAACGGGCTTCTTCCACTACATGATGACACAGCCAGAAGCTTCTACCTATTAGAAATGTCCTTTCCAAATATTGAATTGCCTTGTGCCTTGATCTTAGACACTGTGAAAAATGAGTGTCTGTGGCTTATAAACCACCCAGTATACCATAAATTATTATATCAGCTTGATGAGAATAAGGAAGTACACCATCTCTGTCCTCACAGGATAAATTGATAAGTTTCTTTTCACCTGTCTTTTAATAAATGACAATAATCCTATTCCATTACTTAATAACCTGCAGGACCCCACCTTTGTCTGCCTAGGCTCATGATAAACTACCACAACATTAAAATACATACTCACACAGGGTCTAGGACTGGTCATTTTTCCCCAAGTCTGTATAGCCAAGCTTCTGAAACCTGGACCTGAAAGTAACTCTCAAGACCTCTCTGTGTTCTTAGCATTAAACTTTCAAAGAATTCTTCAGTGTATATTAATACTCATATCTATGTATTCACCAGGCTGCTCACACAAGATAAGTGGCCCCTGGTCTTGTATACTCCAGTCTAATGGAGAAAGCATAAAACCCATGTTGTCCCTTGCTTGCTCACACTAAACATTGCATATGAATCTTGTCATCCTTTATTGCCAATTACTGATCAGTAAATGTTACATCACAGCAAGCATTGCTACTTAAGGTAAACATTTTGTTCACATTGGAGAAAAGATCCTGGAAATCATGCAAGCTTAAGAAATTAATTAGTAACAGAATAGTATGGTTCATGTTTGTGTTGTGAGACTCTTACCTGTCTGTTGGGCTTGATTTTTGTCTTTTAATTCTGTGTTTTGAACATGGTTTTTGTTTATGTGGCTCAAATATAAACCCATGTTAAAATACACTGAAGACTCACCTATATTTTATCCCCACTAATCTTTAACCACTGCCCTTCATGAACAACTGATTTAATTGCTTCTAGTATATATTCTTACTGTTTCTTTTTTGGTAGGAGGCAATAACAATAATAAATTATTATGTAAATTTCTTTCTTACCAAAAAGTGAGTGCTCCTGTATATTCTTTCCACCCCTTATTTTTCACTCAATGAAACACCTGGAAAACACTCCACATATGAAAAAATCTTAACTTTCCATGATAAAGATAGACGAAAGTTGGAACTAAACAAACGATGGACATTTGGGCTATTTCTGAATTTCATTTCTTAACAATATTTCTGTATTGAATAGCTCTGGGAATCTATTTTATATTCTTGCAAATGTACATTCAATGTTCAGTCCTGCAAGAAATATTGCTTTATCAATGGATATTTTTTATAGTTTCAAATAATAAAGCCCAATTCTCTGGAGGGTTGCAACGTTTTTTTTCTCCCAGCAGGTATACAAGTTCATGCTTTCTGTAGATGCCCCACACACAGAGGCCACATTTTAGATATTCTGTGCACTATCACAATGTGCTTGTAATTTATTTTTTTCTGAGAGAACCATTTCCTATTTCTGTCATTTTTTTTCTTTTTACATATGATTGATACCATGTCATGGTTACAGAAGAAAACAGCAGTGTCCTATCCTAAATAAACCCATGGCTTGGTGAGAGTTCAATTCTGAAAACAATAACTTCTTCCAAGTTACAATGATCTCCAAGGACAAAATGCATTTTGGTAGTTTGTGTCTTCCAACAAATTGATCTACATAATATAAGTCCTTATACCTATGGGCTGAGAGTTTTAAATATTGTTTATTTATTTTAATGTTCATGTATTAATAGTGATAACATCATTTTTTTTTTAGTCAGATTTTTATCTATTTATTGACATTTAGAAAGATCTGAGGACATGAGCCTTAGAAAAAAAGACTTCCTGGAACACCCCCAATATTGAAAATAAATGCCTTAGAAAGTAATGCATTAGTACAATTGTTCAGCATACAGTAATAAATATAAGATCATGTTAGGTCACATTGATGATGGCAGTAGAAGACAATGAGAATCAAGCATTCAAGAACATGTAGAATACCCACAATGAACGAGGAATCACAGAATCTGATGTGAGAATTTATGGTTGAACTATGCCAAGCAGGAGCTTCTGGGGCTGAAGGTGATGTCATAGAGAACACTCAGATGGCAGGTGGTACAAATCAAGAAGCACCCCCCAAAAAACTGGTGAAAGTAGATTATTAATTTTTATTTGATGTCATCTCCAAAATTATGAGATGAAAACATCTGTAACTATGAACCCCATAATTATCAGCATCCCTAGATGTATTAGGGCCAAGATATCAATGGTAAAGTTCTTGGGATAGATCTTGTGTTAGAAAAGGAATGTAAAGTTGCAGAAGAAAATTATGATGTTAGCTGAAATCTCAAAACAAACTTCATAGGAAAATATTTCTTTTACTAATAAAATAACATAGTTTGATGATCTTTTTCATTTTTTCTCATATTCCATATTAATAGTATATATCTTATGATAAAATGAAGCAGAAGACTTTGTTTGTTCCTCTAATATCCTCCAGGTGCCATTCCAATATTTTTACCAAATTATGTTTGGATTATGTAATGGTAGTTGTGCTCCCACTGTACATAGACTTTCTTGTAGATTCAGAATTACCATATATTATCAAAATAGTTCTTGATATAATCTCATCTTGAGGTTTTCTGAGGTAGTGTGTTACTTTGATTTCATCTTTCTCTTCTTGATTAAGCAGTAGAAACATATTGAAAACTACAATTTTCAGTGAATTGAAATGGAAGGATTGCACAAAAGTAAAGAATTGCAACCTTCTCAAAAATGCATCTTAATGTAGTAGGTATGCACATAGATGTATTTTTTTAGTGCTGTGTTTTGACATTTATTACCAGAAGTAATGCCTTTAATATATCATCTAATATGACACTGAAAATCATGCCCTCTAAGATGACTTTTTAAAAATTTGTATTTATAATCTTTTATTGAGTTAAAGTGTTACCTTGATGCTAAATCTGATAATCTTGTATGACATATAAGGAGTCACATTACATATATTCTAGAGCTATTGTGTATGAAAGAAGAAAAAGTATCAAATATGGATGGGATTCTGAAATAAAAGTCCTCAGTAGAAATGTTGGCCATTATGTTTTAATTATGCAGTTCCTCATATATGTGATTTAATAGATTTAAATCTTTTCTTTTAATAATGGCTACATATGTTTTTTGCTTCAAATTTGTTTTCATAATGTTAACATATTTTAGCAATATGTGTAGAAATCTCCTTGGCAGTATTTTAGACCTGTCTTTTAATCCCCAATTTACCTATCCACCTTGCATTTATGTTGTTATCATGACAGGAAAAATATCTTAAGTGACCAAAGTCCAGCTATTGAATATCAGTAGAAATATATTATTATTGTCTTCTCCTCAGTCATCTGGAATAAAGGTGGTAATTAAAGTCACATTTCAGATAGACTCAAAGTCATTTCATTGTAATGTTACTAATTAAAGAACAAGAATTTGACCCAAGCCTAAAAAATGAACTTCCACAAAATCCAATATTCATCTGCTTGAAGGAAGCAATGTATTTCTTCAGTAAAGAAACCACACATAAAATTGATACAGAAAATTTGATGTTAATCTGATGGAATATTTTTTATACAAGGCATGTTGTGTTTTAAGTCAAGTGTCTGAAATAGTAGGTATGTATTTTAAATTGTTTCAAGCCACATATTAAAAAATATCAGGCATCAGGGCTAAGATTGTGTCTCAGTGATAGAGTGCTTGCCTAGCACATGTGAGAAACTGTGTTCAATCCTAAACACCACATAAAACATAAAATAATAAAATAAAGTGTAAACAAGTTTTCAAAAAAAAATAGCAGTCATCAGAATACCATGTGGATGAGGCTAAATCATTCCATGACTCTTTAGACCTTTTAGATATAAACGACATGGCAGTAAGAAAAACCAAAATAGTGAAACATTTATGAACATATGATACCATTTTAAAATCTGAGATGATGTACATATTCGGTTAAAACATCAAAGAGTTGATTTCTGTCAATTTTAATTTTTAACTGGAATCTACTATTTGTACTTGGATATGAGACCCATTATTGTAACTCAACATGAGTATATAGTGTGTAATTATCAGATCAAAGTAATTTTCATCTAATTTAAATTATTATTCTTTGTTTGAAACCTGCAAATTTCTGGCTATTTTTATTTGTTTAAGAAGTTATTATAGAACGTAATATCCTTATTGTGCTATAAAACCTAAGAGTTACTTTCTGGTCTTAACTGTTTTTGTCACTCCTTACACACAATCAGTCTCTTTCTAATTTTTATAATAAATCTGGGAAGCATTTCTGTTTAAGTTTCTGTGTAATCAACTTTTTAGCTTCAACACATAAATGCCACATGCAGTATCTGTGGGAAAATAAATATCATTACTAGAAAAAATAAAATATTATCCTCAAATAATAATTTAAGCAATTGGCATAATTCTTTGCATTCACTCATTCAGTGTTTTGAACTTTTCTATAATAATAAATCTGGAAAAAGAATAAAAATATATAAATCAAATAACCATGTTTTCAAGATTTTATGGGTCACATTTGGTCAATGGGAGAAATTTTTGTGACATCTATTTTTATAAAAATGGCATATTTTAATTCTTATAAATTTATTTATAATAAGTGAATATATTATATGTATGTTTTTGGATTGCAAGTTTAAGTAGATCCATGTTAACATGGAATAAATAACTTTAAAAATTGTATTAGAGTTAGCTCAGTACCACAGGCCTCTCATTCCAGTGGATGTGGAGGCTGAGGCAGGAGTATTGAGAGTTCAAAGACAAATTCATTAACTTATTGAGGTCCTGAGAAACAATTTAACACTTTATCAAAATAATAAAAAAAACAAGAAAGAAAAGGGGACCCAGACACAGTGGCACACACCTGTAATCCCAGTGGCTCAAGAGACTGAGGCAGAAGGATCAAGATTTCATAGTCAGCCTCAATAAAGGTGATGAACTAACAAAATTAGTGAGACTCGAAATAAAATACAAAATGAGGCTGGTGATGTTGCTCAGTGGTGGAGTATCCAAGATTTCAATCCCAGAAGGGCCAAATCAAACAAATAAATAAAAGGTGCTATGAATAAGGCTGGGCCTATGATTCAGTGGTAGCACAATTGAATTCCATGGCATGTTTGAGGCACTAGGTTTGATTCTCAGAACCACAAATAAATAAACAAAATAAAGATCTGTCAAAAAAGAAAAAAAATATTTTAAAAAAATGGCAATGTATTTCAGTGGGTAACCACCCAAATGGACTAACCCTGTACCACTTCTCTATCTGGGATTACCACCATAACACATATGAAAAAAGAATATCTCAGCCCGGCCACCTATCCAGCTTTTCTCCTTTAGCAGCCCATGTGGACCCATTCGTTACTTGATGCCCATTTTTTCATGCCACCGTGTGACTATGCACTGGGCCTGCACTAAGCATCCTGAGCACAACTGGTTGTTAAGGTCCAGGTTCAGGTATCACTAATTCATTCCACTGGGACCTTATATTTTATAAAATGGGTTTCTAATAATTCAAAATGACAGGATTAAGGCTGAAAGTACAGTTCAGTAGTAAAACGAGTGTTTCCCATGTGACTGGCTCTGGGTTCCTCTGCCACACGACCAGCGTGAGCTTCATGAAAAAAGATTTGGTGCATAAGAAATTGCTAGTGAGTTTTAAATTAAAGAGACTCTCATTACCTTTAGCACAGCTCCAAGATGGCTGTTCCTAGTTCCAGACTCCAGCCACCTAATGTGGTGGCGAGGTTTACAGAAGGGACTAGCAAGAGAGGGAGAGCATGCCAGGGAGTAAGCTTTTATTGGGGAACAAAAAATTCAAGGGAAAATCCCATCCAATGAAGGATAAGAGGGGCAGCATCCCAAGGCCAAGGCTGGAAATTGGGTCTTCAGTTCAGTGGCCAGGCACACCTCTGCATGGACAAGCCCTCGGACCTGGGAAAGGGTGGGGAAGGCTTTTTAACACAGGCTGTGTTTAAACACCTCTCACCCAGGCAGGGAGTTAACTCAAATCACGTGTAAGGATGGCCTCCCAGATTCCAAAGTATCTTTTCTTTTGATTCCCACACTAAAGTCCAAAATCTCAGGGCTCCTATGCCTCTCCTGAGAACTGTTCAACAACAGGCTAACACTGGTTCCAATCTCAATTCCTGCACTGATGGGACATTGGGAAAGTGATTTTAAGCAAGGCTTACTGTTCCCATTTTTGAAGTGGGTCTTCTCCATAAAAGACTTGAATCTAAATGAACATAGAAGGAAGAATCCAGGATCCAAGGACTGAAGATGATGCTGCCTCCGGAGTAAAATATAGACCTTGATGTAAAACAGTAGCCTGACAGCAAAATGTCAGGTGTGGGCATGGACAAATGTGTGAGAGACTGACTTTTCACAGCCTCCATTATAGGTGAAAATGAGTGCTAAAATTGCAATATGTAACATAAGAAAAAGTAACCATATTTTTTTCTTTTACTTTTTTTCTTTTTCTTTCTTTTTTTCTTTTTCTTTCTTTTTTTCTTTTTCTTTTTTTTTTCTTTTTTTTTTTTTTTGTACAAGGGTTTGAACCTAGGGGCACATACCACTGCCACTGAGCCTCATCCTCAAATTTTTTTTAATGATATTTTTAAACTTTTGAGACACCTTGTTAATCACAATATTAGTGTATTCTTATATTAAACAAGCACTTTGGTCACAAAATAAATATGTCATGTTAGCAACTACTTCTCTTTTACTGATTTTGTTTTTTTTTTAAATTCAAGTGAAAATGGTTTATTTTTATATTTAATAGCTTTATATAATTTTCCCCATTATTTTATTTTATTTTTATTTTTAAGTGGTGTTGATGATATAACCCAGCACCTTGTGTGAACTAGGCAAGCACTCTCCCAGTGAGCCACAAACCCAACCCACATTTAACCCCATTTTATTCAAATTCTTTTCATTCTTTTGACTGACCCTTGCTTTTTTATTTACCCTCCAATCTATGTGACTAAAAAGGCCCTGAGAAATGATACTACCTAATGTTAATTCTGGTGTTTGGGGCACTGGGTTTTGGCAAGATTCCCACCCTTTGGCCAGTTTTTCAGTATTCTACTGTATATTTTGAATTCTTTATAGGAGCCTTTAGCATTGGTGTAGAACAATGCAAACAGTTTCCCAAAATATGGCACTATTTTTGAAAGATTTGTGGACATTGAATGACATGATGAGAAAAGCACCTGGCATGGTGTGGTTGTGTGATTCTGAGAAGACATAAATTTCATTGTGAGGTCACAAATGGTGTTCTTACGTATAATTGACAAATGTTCTTCCATTTGTTATTTATTATACTTCAACTCATCTTTCAATACCTACTTTAATATGAAGAATTCATACTCTCAGCCCATACCTATGCCCAGCCAACCAGACCCCTTCTCTGAAGACTAAGAATCTGAGCAGCAACAAAGCAAAAGGAGAAAGGCTTCCAGTGTGCTCATATAGCAGTAGTGTCCAGGAAAGACTATAAAGGGGTTTTGGGCACTGAGATCACCTGGCAAAACCGAACTCCTAGTTTTATTGAATTTTGCCATCAGGTTCCCTTGACCTCCCCAGTGTTATCTAAAGCATTTTTTAAAAAGCACCCAGTTCAGTTTCTGCAACTTGAAACCCGAGTCCCCAACTGCTGCCCTATCTCTACAGCATTGAGTCAGGCTCTCAGAATAAACAATAGTTATACATAAGTCATTATAAAGATGCTTTTCTTCTGAGACTCAACCTTGAGAAAGATGGTCATGATCAGACACTTATGCTCCCTCATTCTGAGATCCCCCAGGCTGGCTGGAGAAGAGATCACAGATGACTCTTGTTTGCAAAAAGCTGTGTCCATCCTGTGCTGAAAGGGTAAGATAAGGTGCTTAAGGCCACAGAGCTAAAGAAAAGCAGAAGGTCATATCCTTTGCAAACATTCTTTTTTAAAATTCTGGTGGACTCTTTCACATATAAGGCATGGATCTTGCTAGTTGCTTGCCAGTGCCTCTTCTGCATCCATAATACACAGATAGTGTTGAAAATGTGCTCACGTTTATGCAAATAAAGTATTCTCATCAGCTGAATTTTGTAAATGGAGATACTCTGACTTAGGTTAGCAGAGTTGTTCAAGGTCAAACATTAAAGATGTGGGGTTCAAAGGTGACCAGAGCCAAAAGGTAATTGTCCCTTAGACTCAGTGATTTCACAACCATGGGCATCTCTGCAAGATCCCATTTTTTTAAATTTCAGATTGAGTTTTCAAGGAGCAGTAGAGAGGCCAGGTGACAAAGGGAGGCTGGCGTAGGAGTGAACTTGATGGAAAAGCATGGATAATGAAGAAGAGCAGAGCCATTTTGTATGTTAGTGGATGTTAGTGGCTAAGCCAGATTGCAAATATTCCAGATCTAGAGGAAAAACCTGCAATCCAAGAGTGTTAAATATGTCAGTGGAGGCTGAGCCACGTGTACAGAATGCAGAGGATCAAGTAGATGGAGTGGGCGTGGCTCTGCATAATTGAGAAGGTAAGAGGCAAGATGTTGGGTGAAGCCCATTGAAATAAAGTGGAGAGGACCTAGTGGGGTTTGAATGTTTGGCAGAGCTGGTGAGGCAGAGTCAAGCTGAATGAGAGGAGCCCAACCTATAAGAACAGTGGGTGGGGAGGAGACAGGCAAAGCAGATGGGATGCAGCACCCCATCCAGCACTCCTTAGGTGAGCACAGCCTAGGAACCAGGAGGTGCAGTGTTGCAGAACCAGAGGGCATGGTGGGTGTGTCCACAGGAGGCAAATGGAGTCAGGTGAGGCATCTGGAATTTCTTTCAGGAGATACTGTGGACCCAGTGGGGAAGCAGAATCTTTGGACTCTGAGATAGAAATGTGACCTCAGGGTCTGCTCCATTTAGAGTCTCAGTTTTCCCTCTTACACACTGAATCAATGGAGGGAGACTGAAGATGCCACAGCACAGCCTTTTTTGATTCCTCCCTCTCATGGGATGCTGTGCACTTTTCATATTTCAGGTTGATTGGGTTCCATGGGGTTTCTGGAAGAGGTCCTGGGGGTATCACTTGAGACACTTTGTTTTGGGGAAACAAAAATTTTACTGGCATGTTCACAGAGACTTCTCTTAGTGCCTGCTATGTACATACTGAGACATGGAGGTCCAGAGAGGGGAAGCCTGTGATGCAGCCATAACTTGCTGGAGCCTAGTTTTGATAGTACAGCCCACTTCACTCATTCACTCAGGCACAGGAAGTGTTTTCTAGCACCTAGGCAGTGAATAAAACCATAGATGGGGGAGGAGGCCTTCATCCTTTCTAGGGGCAACTTTGAGGAACTTCCTAAATCTGTAAAGTAGAACACGATGCGATGCCTGCCTCTCAGGCTGGTCCAGCTTCATGATTCTCTGAAAGCAGTTTGGTATGGATGGGGCAGGGGATCTATTTTGACAGTATTAACATTTAGGTTTTTTTTCTTTTAAACATTTATTTTTTAGTTGTAGGTGAACACAATACTTTTATTTTATTTTTATGTGATGATGAGGCTTGAACCCAATGCCTCATATGTAATAGGGGAACACTCTACATCTATGAAAAACCACAGCCTTCATTTAGTTTTATATATGGTAACATAACCCCTTGCAATTAGAATAAAAATATAGTACCAGGCTCTGTTCTAGGCAAAGAGGACACAGATATGTAAAAAACAGCAAGGAATCTCTGCTCTCATTCTTGTGGGGGCTACTATTACCCTGGTCTGAAGCAAGAATTCAGGCACTAAAGGGACATGGAGTACTGACACCCTTTAGGCATCTGATTTAATATTACCATCCATGGCAATGTTTTGCCTTCTCAATTATTCTAAAACACACCCCTCACCATGTCACTTAGCTGCCCCAATTTTTTTCTACCTGTGAGAAAAAGGCCTCCTTAAGGATCCCTCCCTTGCTGGCTTCTTCAGTGGCATCTCCCCATCCCTCTCTGAGGTTTCAAGAATTCCTGTCTCATCCCTACTTGTACTTTCTGTTCTGCTTAATGTGGGTACTTTCCCATTGTTAGAAGTGCTAACTCCTAATTAGACACTAGACAACGCCAGAACTCTACTTTTGACTTTTTTTTTTTCTAGCGTCCACCAGAGTATCTGCATACTTATTGGCTGGCTTGATTAGAAACATTTTAGAAAGCCCTTTAGTATTTGTTTTATAAGCAGCTTTTTAATTTTTTTTCATACATACTTACAGCCAAAGACATCGACCAGGGAGTTCATGGAGTTTTTCTATAGCCCCACAATGAGAAAACAAATGGGCTGTTTCCCAGGCTCAGGAACCAGAACCGTTAGTCTGCCTTGGAAGGAGAAGCAAAACAAAAACAAACAACACTGTGCTGTAGTCAGCTCCTTGCCCCAGGGGAGAGCATTGCTCCTCTATTCTCCAATGATGCCGTGTGGGTAAAGCAGCTCTATTAAGCCAGTCAGCATGTCCCACCCATTGGAGCAGCGATTGACTTCCTGATGGTCACATAATATAACCCTCACCCAGCACAGCCAAAAAGAACCATTTTCTAGGTTTTGGTTGGAAGTATCAGGGAAGCATACTTCCTTTTTCTGTTGGAATGTGAGAAGATTGCAGGGATGAATTGGGTCAGATTTCTCGTAGTTCATGGGTCTGAGCATGGACTAAACTCAAGGGAGCAGAGCCTAGAAACCCAGAGATATAAGCTCCATCCCTGTGAGGTCATGTGAGTCCTGGATTAAGCTATGCCTAAAGCAGTAATGACCTCTGGATTCTTTAGGTGTGTTAGCAAAGAAATTTTTTTTCCTTTTATTAAGCTTATTTGAGTTAGAGTTTTTGTCATTCGAAGCAGAAAGAATCATAACTAATATAGTTATGGGAAGTTGGGTTTGAGGAAAGGTGTAAGGTAATCTGTAAGATGGAGAGGCTGAACTATAAACAGAGACAGGTTCTGAAACTCCAGTAAAAACACTTTCTCCTTTTTTTAACTCATAAAACACTTTTCTTCTACAGTAGATATGGCATGCATCACCCACTGCCTTGAATTACAATTACAGTTCTTGTATAGTAAGTACAAATTTCACAACCATAAACTCCAGTGTGCAGAAATGTAACTTTCTTTATTGTTTTATAATTGAGTTAATTTAGCTCACACACCCTCATTTCTGCTAATGGTGGAGAACTTAATCTTGCCAATTCTGGGCGATTCTGGCAGTCGTGGTTTAAAGTATGGGATCTTTTGCAGGGAATCAGTTGAGGATTCCAAATCACTTTCCCCGGGGGTGATCTATGGGCCTGGCGAGTAAGCAGACCATCTGGTCTGGGCTAACCTTTGACCGTGGAGGGCAGCAGCCCATGGCCGGTCCTTGGCGGTGGTGGCCAGTCCTGGCTGTGTCCTTGCCCATCCCCCAGTTCAGCTTCTGCAGACTCAACCAGGTTCTCTGTTGATCTCCAGCTTGGGCTGCCACGTGGTCTCTGGGCTCATAACAAAGTCCCTTTCTCTTCAGATATGCCAGCTGTTGACCTTCAGCTGCCCTTGGCATCCCACTCCAACATCTGGGGACTCCCTGGTCTTTCCTAACCAACAGGAGTGAGGAGTGAGGAGTGAGGAGCAGGGTCAACTCAGCCTCCTCTCTGCCTATATCAGCTCTGCCCCCCCTTCTCAGCTCCAGGGACCTCTTTTCAACTTGACTGGACCAAAGAATACCCAGATACTTCGTTGGACATTGTCTATGGGTATGTCTGTGAGATAAGCCTTTGAGTTCATGGGCTGAGTAAAACTGACGTCTTTCCCCAGGTGTCATCCAGTATGCTGAGGGTCTTAATAATTTAGAAAGGTAGAAGAAAAAAAGACTGTGTGTGTGTGTGTGTGTGTGTGTGTGTGTGTGTATGTGTGTGGTATTTATATCTCTATCTATAAAATCTTTATCGCTGTCTCCTGTCTGCTTGAGTGCTTGAGCTGGGACATTGATCTTTCGTCCTTAGCACTCCTGATCCTCAGATTCTCAGATCTTCAGATCAAGATTCACTCTTATATCATCTCTCTATCTCAGGCCTTAGAACTATACCACTGACTTTCTTCATCTCCAACTTGCAAATATAGGCCTGGAATGTGCTTCTCTGAGGGCAGAGCCTCATTACAGAATGAGGCCTTTGTGAGCTGTGATGGTGGAGCTTTAACCCCCTGGGAATCACCCAGAGAACTTGTGAACTCAGAGTCAGTCTGGGGTGGAGCCCAGGAGCTGGCATTTGTAACAGACTCTCAGGGCTGCTGGTGGTGGTACCAGGACCACTCCTTGAGACTGGCTGGCCTGAGGTCGTGGGTGGGTAGGATCTCCTTGGGTCTGGGCAGAACTGACCGCCTGAGGGCAGGTGGCTAGGAGAGGTTTGGGGAAGCGAGTTTGCATGTGGGATTTTTGAGATTGGGCAAGGAAGTAAAGGGGACTGTGTGGTGGGTTGGGGATTGGGAGGTGTGACTTCAAAGGCGGATTCCTGGGCCTTACCCCTTGACCTGTGTTTAAGCCTCTAGAAGTCAACAGCTGTGGACAGAATTCTGAAGAGCTGTTTATCTTGAAGTCTGAGGGAAACAGGAGTCCCCAACACCACTCTACCAGGCACAAGAGACATGGCTGGACTCAGAAGAAAGAAGGGGGCACCATCACGTGTGCCTGTGCACATTTTTGCACCCGCAACAGGCACAGGTGAGCCCCAGTGTGTGCAGATGTGCACGCACACAGATGTGGTCACAGTTTCTTGGGTGTTTTCTGCTTTCTCAGGCAAGACAGGTCATCACCAGCAGCAGATTCCAATACAACACTCGACACTCACCCGGGCCTGGATTTGTTTGGAAACCTTCACTCTATGGTGCAGGAACCTATCCTTGTAAGAAGGCTCTCATCTCCTCACTGTGGTTCCAGCCTCGCTGTCCTGCCTTGTGACGTCCTTCTGCAGCCCCTCTGTTCTCTGGCTCTTCTGTGTGGGCCACACAGAGCAGAGCCTAGCACCACCTCTGCTTTTGCTGTTCTCTTTACCTCCATGACTGTAGGAACCCTACCTGACAGACAGGGGATCTGAATTCTCACTATAGCCTCTGCCTCTCAGCAAGCCTGGCTTGGGCTGCACTGTGCCCTCTGCCAGCAGGTGGCAGGATGCCCATCCTGTTCACATCACTGACAGGTTCCAGGTACCTGCAGCACCCACCACCCCATGGGCCTTTCTCTCTTGAATAAATTGCAAGGGTGGGGGGATCTTAGGTTCAGAGGTGAGTTAATCCTGTTCTTATTTACAGAACATTCCACCCTCACTCTGTCTGAGATGCTGCTCTATTAGACATTCTTTGGTTTTATCCTTATAGCAGTCCTGCTCCTCTCCTGGCCTCCGTGGTACCTGTTGGAACCAGTTCAACCTGTGTTTGCCCTTGACCAGGTGGAGACCCTGACCCTGGCAGCTGGAGTGGTACCACAGACAGGTGCCTCCTCTGGATGGTGACAGCAGCTCTCCCTGCAGGGAGCCACCCTTGGTGGAGGCCCCAGCAACTGCCTGTCTCATAGAGGGTACAAAAGGCCAGCGGCCTGGAAGCGAGGGTACTGGGATCTGAGTTTTACCCTAGACATCCCTGGGCATTCCCCACACCCACATTCTGGCTGAGTGCCTTTCCTTGTCCTGTTCTGCTCCTGGCCTGCCCTTGCCCAGGAAGCTCTCCCTCAGTGTGTGCTGGTCTCTGAATCCTCAATCAGACTCCAATGACCCTAGCAAGACAGGGCGCCTGGATCGAGCAGCTGTGTGTGAGTATGGCCTCCTTGAGGAGTGTTCTATGCATGCACACTCTCCTTGGCTCCCACACACTGGCATCTGGCACCTCTCCGGGTGTGCTGCACCAACCCAGCCTGCCTCTGCCATCTGTGTCATCTGGGGGCAGCCATTTCTCCAGCGATAACAGGTTGCCTCGTTCTCTGTGATTTCTATAAGTCGGGCATCAGAGGTAGCAGAGAAGATCTTCCTGCAACACATCTTAACTGAGATGGACAAAAAGATGTGATGACATCACCTGTTGGACTGGTGATTATGACTAATTCAAGTAGATGTCAGTTTTGTCCTCTAGAAATTCAAGGTGAGTTTGATTTCCCATATCAGAATAAGATTCAAATGATATCTACCAAGAAATTTGACATGGCCTGGGCTCATCCTTAAACTCAATGCCTCAGGTAGCCTGTAGGCATACCTGGGGAGCTAAGGCAATGTCCCTCCTGGACAACTGAGAGTCATTTGAAGGCTATGAACATGAGGCATGAAAGGTTAGTATCAGCTCTCTTTTTCATGAAACATGATAGATATCAGGAAGGCCTGGAAATAAACTCAGGGTTCATGATTTGCAAAAGGATGATAATAAATCCTGTCCTAAAGGGAAAGATCACAGTAAAATCAACCCTTTCCAGCCTTTTCTCAGGGCACAGGTGCCCCAGAACATCGGCAGCAGAGGCTGCCCTGCCCCACCCACCTCCTGTTCCACCATACTGCAGAGATGGGCAGAAATGACACTCCTCAGTCTCCCTGTGATGCACATGGCCACTGGAATGATTTACAGGGACCCATAACAATGCTATGGCTTAAAACACAAAATTGTACTGTCTTGTGGTTCTGGAGTCTGGAAGTCTCAGATCAATGCATCAATGGTGCTCCCTGTCTCTTCCAGCTGCTATTGGTGGCCAGCTGTCTTTGGCATTTCCTTGCTGGCAGCACCCCTGGCTTTAGGGTTTGGTCCATTTCTATCACATTCTTCTTTCTGTTCTGTCTCATCCTATTTCTTCATGGCTTGTGATCAGCTCAATCTGTGCTTCTCTGCAGTTCTCAAAGTCCCATCTGCTCTCCCCCACCTTGGTCGGTTCTGACACCTCTCTTGGGACATCCTCTCCCTACTGGGGATTCCACCCGACACCTGACATCTTCTCGAAACCTCTCCTGACCATATCATCCCTCACAGCTCTTCCCCACTCCTACAACTCCTATTTTTTTTCTGAATTGATGGTTCTGGCCTTGGTATCATTATTAAATATTTCATGAATGCTTGTCTTATCTCTCAGAGTTGGGACCTGCTTATTGAGAACTGCCTTAAATCTTCAATTCCTTTTTCTGTTTGAACTGGAAAAGACACCCTTTCATGGGAATAATAAGAAAGTGCAGGATGAGGAGGAAAGTCAGTGTGAGTCAGACTTTTGTTTTGTTTTGTTTTAATTGAAATGGAAGAGCTATGGCTGGCATGGTCCTTGCATCAGAGAACAAGTCTTCAACCAAGGAAGCTGTTGGAAGAGGAGGGACCCAGACCAGCCCCTCGGGGCTGCTCAAAGACGTGTTGTCTACATAGGCAAATCATAGCACCTACAGAAGGGGACAGATGTTAGTTAAACAAGACCAGTACGAGGAGCCCTCAGTGGATGTCATGATTCATATTTGCGCTGGCTGGCGTGTGGGGAAGAGCAGTTGTTTTGCAGGTGAAGTGAGACAAATGTGGAAAGACATTCCAGTCATTTGAGGGATTTTTGTTACATATTCCAGACAGATGATTTTGGAGTTCTGTCCTTGGGTCTTGACAGATATGCTCCACTTAGCTTCCCCAAGGTTTCTAGCAGAATGGAAGGAGTGATCTGTAGGTTTTTCCTCCCTATTTAAAAACACTTCCCCAGACTTGAAAAGTTGAGAAAGTATTGCCAACTCTGCATTTGCTGCTTTTTTTTGGTGATTTCTAAAGAGTGTGCAGTGTGAAAATAAAGCCCATCGTCTGGTTTTGTGGGTGACTTGAATCAGGCACAGTTACCCATCTGCTAATGATGGGTTTACCACCTGCTACAGGCACATTCCAAGGAATATATTGATCCTTCCTTCCTGGATATCCCTTAGGTCCCAAATTGTATGGCATAATGCATTCCTGATGACAAAAACTCAGAACTCAAATCCAATGGCCCAAGGCTTCAGTTCTCCCAGTCTTCTCTGAGAAGGGAGATGTTTAATCCCATGAGGAACCCACCCTTGACATAACATCTCCATTTCCCCAGACTGAATGTCCAGCCGCCCAGCAGGGATTGCTGAGAACAGAACTGCCAAGAGGAGACTGGACCTGTGAATGGAAGAGAGCCCACAGAGCTGGCTGCCATTCCCAAAGGCTAATGGAGGTCAAGTGTTATGCTTGGTTTAGGAGCCCAAGAGCCCTCAGCTCCTGCTTCTTCATACAGCCTTGGGGATGGGGCCTCCTCCCTGATTCTGGCCCAGACCCAATCATAGCCCAGGCAACAGATGCCATGCACCTCCTGCCAGCCAAGAAGCTCCCCCAAATAGTGCCAAATATGTGATAGAGAGATGCCCTGCAGGCTGAGTGTTCCTAACCAGAAATATATTGGTTTATTGGATTTGGAATTTTGGAATATGTGCACATACATACAGAGAATTCTGGAGACAGATTGCACCAGATTCACTTATGTCTGACATACGTAGCCTGAATGTAATTTTGTACAATATTTTTAGTGTACCTATGTTTTGACTGTGACATAACATGAGATCTGGCATGAAATTTTCCACTGTGGTGTCATGTGGACATTTAAAAAGTTTCAGATTTTGGAAATTTCCAGTTTCAGATTTCCACATTGGTTTCATGTTCTCTTTTTGTTATGTGTTTTTGTAGTACTAAGGATTGAACCCAAGGTTTTGCAAATGTCAGGCAAGAGCTCTGCTCCTTGGCCACATCCCAGCCTTATATTTTCTTACTGAGGGAAATGTGCAACCTGGATTGCCAGTTTTGAGGCAGACCTTGTTGCTTATGATCTTCAGCTACAGACTCAGCACAGAGTATCTGAGGCGCCCTTTAAGGTGTGCCAAGGACGGCTTCAGTTCTTCAGCTAGGATTTCTGCGGGGGCAGGAATGTTTGCCTTTTCCTCAGTTACTGAAGACATATGAAGGGTATTTCCTCGAGTGGGATAAGATCAGGGTGGGAGTGGACCTACCTTGAGGAAAACATCTTTGTTTTAAGAAAGAGAAGAAGAGAATCTCCCTGAACACAGACAGATCATGGCCACCATGCCCCATACTTCACGAGCACTTTCTCTCGTAATTCCTTGCAGCTGTCCTTATAAAATAGGTATTATTCCCAAGGATTGGTGGGGAAGACTCAAAGAAGTTAAGTGTCTTATGACTGTCAACCAAGAATAAGATCAGTCTCATCAACAGCAAAGAGTATCACATTCATTTGGGTCTAATTAGGATTGCAGTCTGGGAAAACACAGATTTAAGCAATTTTGAAAAGATTCTCCAAGATTTTATTAAAAAAAAAGTGGCTGTATTTGCACCTTTAAACCTCAAGGGGGTTCTGAGTTTATGTCACTTGTTAGTCAGGAGCTATGATTGTATGAATTAAGCTGTCTTTTAAAAAAGGGATTGTGTGTGCTCTCAGTTTCCTGTGTGGTCTGGGGAAAAGCTCCTTATACAGAAAGTCAGCAGAAGTTAATCCACAATGTTTCAGAAAATTGCTCTTTGGTCCAGTTTTAAGATCTTTGTATATGCACATGTGTATGTGTGTGTCTGCAACACAGCTCAAAGTTCAATTGCAGACATTGTCCTAGACCAGATTTAACAAGTGCCTTGTGACTCTATTTTAAGTTCCCCGAACATTGCTACTCCATTTTGATTTTATTTTGTGCCATTTTTTCATTACTATGACAAAATACCTGAGATAATAAACTTAAGAGGAGGAAAGTTTTATTTTGGCTCAAAGTTTCAGAAATTTTGTTCATGGCTGCTTTGGGGTGGCACAGTACGTCATTATAGAAGCATGTGATGGAGGAGGGCTGTTTACCTCATGGAAGTAGGGAAGGCAGGGTGTTGGGGAAAAGAGAGATGAGAGAAGAGGAGGGGCCAGGGTCAAATATTCCCTTTAAGATTATGTCCCGAATGACCCAACTTCCTCCCATTAGGTCCCACCTCTTAAAGGTTGCGGTATCTCCTATAGTGCCACAGGCTGGGAACAAGTCTTCAACACAGGGTCTTTAACATTCAAGATACATGCTAGTATTTCTTTTAAATGACAAAGACCCTACCCTTGACCCAGCTTTAACTTGGCCTTTAATCCCTCAGGGTCTGTTATTGGTCCACTGAGTCAGGTTTTAATTAAGAATTCAACTGGGTCAGTTAAATGAAAGTCTCTACCCTTGATATCTGATCAAATCCCTCATCCCGTACCCTCAACATCTTACCAGCCACCTGGCCTTCAGCAACAGTCCTGTCCAATCTGGGATTCTGCAGGCATTTCTGAGTCTTTGTAGATGAGGAAACTGCACTGACTCTTGGTGCCAACATCCTAAGCAATAGCAGACATCTGTGTTCAAGAGCAGGTCATGCATTCTGGCATGACTAAGAACATGAAGAGAATTTAAGTACTATGAGTTAGGAAAGGCCAGTCGGAAGATGGGAGGGACACCTCACCACACCATCGCTGTATTAAACAGCCCAGAACAGAAAGTTAAGTGAAGAACACAAAGGATTTTTATTAGTATTAATGAGAATTCCCCCAAGTTATTCTTAAAGTACTTTCTTTCAACTCCCAATTGATTTCACTAAAACGTTACCAATATCTCATCCCTTCTCATACCCAGCAGGTACCAGAATTCCATGAGCTTCCACTACTGGCTGCTCTAAGCCCCTGACAGAAGGGAAAGGGAGGTTTGTGAATGTGCCTACCCAGAGAATGACTTCAGGAAACAGCCAGATGGCTCCACATGCCTCTGTCTACCTGCCATAAAGAAAAACCCTCAGCTGCATGGCTTGCAACAGAGCCAAGTATGTGGTTTCTCCTGCACCACTTGGACCACAGGGGTCAACAGACCCAAGTGACCCACCCAAAGGCCCTCTGAGCTTTCCAGAATCATATTCCTAATTACTAATAGCTTAGCCCCAAATTGGACATGGAGGTTCAATCTGGGATGGCTGCAGGTGAGTTAGTGATGTTACTGCTGTTGGCTGGAGACGAGTCCTTGATTCCCCGATGTTGAAGAATAACACCAAAGAAGCACACCAAGGCAAGGTCAGAGTAGAAATTAGAAGTTTATTAAAGGACAGCAGAAAAGACTTCTTCCGGAGGAAGAAGGGGACCCAAGAGGTGGAATCCGTGGAAGTGCGGTTGTCTCCCCTTTTTATAGTTTTGGTGATGGAATGTAGGTTGGAAGGCCCGAGGGGTGGGACACAGGTGGGCCAAAGAAGTAATCTGGCAGCAAGGACTTCATTAACACTTCTTTGGGATGGAATTTGGCCTAGGGCCTTTTCAGGACTTCATTAACATTCCATTCTTAGCATGGCCTCCATTTTAGATTTCACTTGGTATTAGATGCGATTCATTCAACTACACTTACTACCTTACTTTAAATCTGGCTTCAGTGAGACAGTGTCTGGGATTGTCCACCTATCGGAGCCCATTATCTCCTGCTCTGTTGGAGCCTGGTTCCATGATTTATGACCAATCAGCACCAAGGGAGCCCTGGTTAGAACATAGACTCCCAATCCCCACCTCCCAGACCTGAGGAACTGGTCTGACATATCATGAGCCTCCCCCTTCATGAGGAGGTAGGAAAGGACCACAGAAAGGGGTCAGTGGAAAGACCCAACAAGGGCACAGGGAAGTGGCCTGGGGACACGAAGCAGGACAGCTGGGCTCTTGGGGAACAAATGAGGAATATTTTGTGGTTTTGCTTGGAAATGGCCTGTCACTATGGATGCTTTCCATATTGGCCAGCATGGGAACAGAAAGATTTTTCTCCTCATAACTCTGTCCCTGTCACAGGCCAGTCACAAACCTATGCTGATCTATGAACAGGGCAGGCTGACCCACCCTTCCCTGACCTCACCTCAGAAGGCCCTGTCCAACCTTTCTACCTCCTGCTTGGGCAGATAAAGTCAGAGAAGTGCCAAAACCATCTTATAGGGCAAAACGTGTTCGTAAAAGTATTGCCCTTGTGCACAGTATTTGAAAACCCTCTTCCACATCAACCCTGCTTTTCCCTTCTGGTCCTATGAGTAGCTGGGTTCTTGGCCTCTGGTTCCCTGGCAAACCAAATTACAGCACAGGTAATGGCCCTGGTTGTGGTCACTTACATGAGCCTAGAGATATTGCCAGAGGGCTCTCCGGCCAACCTAAATTCTGCTTTCCTGGATCCATGACAAAGTCCTCAGACAGCCCACATGCATTCCAGGGGCCAGAAAAAGCCTCTGCCACATGAGGTACCAAGGTAGCAGTAGTGCCCACTTACCCAATGTCCACCACAGCAGGACTGCTTGTCCAAAATTTTGCATACAGTATTGATTGCAAGCCTGCGATATATGCAGTGTTTCATAGCTTAAAAAAGCGGGTTTCAGAGAAATTCAAAGTGCCTCTCCCAAATCCAGCAGCCAGCAAGT
The DNA here is from genome assembly GCF_052094955.1 of Ictidomys tridecemlineatus. Taxonomy (NCBI): domain Eukaryota; kingdom Metazoa; phylum Chordata; class Mammalia; order Rodentia; family Sciuridae; genus Ictidomys; species Ictidomys tridecemlineatus. The sequence goes on from NC_135492.1 coordinate 1,699,947, forward strand.
GAATTATTGCTGTTCCAGTATTCCAATAAACTAGACTCTTTTCAAGTACTGAGATATGGTAGATGTGTCAAAATTGCTTTACAGCAACAAATATACAATTGGTTGTTGTAAAATCTACTATTTTGTTGTTATAAAATAATGCTGATTTTTTTAAGAAAGGACTCTGAATCACTTTATGAATTTTATTCAAATCAATGACTTAATTATCCAATCAAGGAAAAAAACCCAGATCCTATATTCAAACTGCATGTCTGAACAGGTCTGTTCCTGAGCTGCCAGAATAAATAAATATTACATTATCAGCAAAAGTTTCTATTTCAAGAATAAATCTTAGTCTGCATTTTTAAATTTTCCAAACAAATGGAACAAAAATAACTATGAAATTGATGTAGCCACCTGCCTTGTCTTTATCATCTTCACCTGAAGAAAGCAAAGAGAGAAAAGATCAAACAACACACTCTCAGAAAAAGAAAAAAAATTGTACTTAGCTCCTGTCTTCCTCAGATATGGCTGCCAATCAAAAGACCAGAGGTGGGGTGGCTTAAATAACAGATACCTATTTTCTCACAATTCTGGAGGGTGGAAATTCAAGGTCAAGGTGTGGGTGGGGTTGGCTTCCCCTGAGGCCCTCTCCAAGGTTTGCAGATGGCCATGTGGCCTTCCCTGTGCCATGCATGCTGGTTTCTCTTCCTCTTCTTCTAAAGACAACAGGCATATTGGATTAGTGTCCCACCCTTCTGACCTTACTTAACCTCAGCTACCTCTTTAGAGGCAATGTGTCCTACTGCAGTGACACTAAAGCTTAAGGCTCAAAATGTGAATTTGGGGGAAGATCACAATTCAGTCTGTAAAGCTCAGCAGTAAGAACACATTCCAAGAAAAAAAGAGTATTCAAACACACCTCTTTACAATGGTCAAATTTGAAATTAGCTGATAATTATTCCATCACCAATTCTTCTCTAATTAAAAAAGGTATTTTCAGCAGCTGGAAGAATTTTCCCCCATACAATCTCTCTTTTTGGTCTTGGGGATTCAACCCAGGAGCACTTTACCACTAAGCCACATTCCCAGCCCTTTTTACTTTGTATTTTGAGACAGGGTCTCACAAAGTTCCTTAAGACCTCACCAATTGCTGAGTCTGGCTTCAAAGTTGTGATCCTCCTGCCTCAACCTCTTTAGTCACTGGGTTGACAATAGTGTGACATCATGTCTGGTTCCATACAAGGTCTTGAATGAATCAGTGATGCAACAATGTATTTTAATATGGCACTTTGAAAAAGAGATCAAATTGGGCTGGGAATACAGCTCCATGGTGAACACTTGTATAGTACATGCAAGGCCCTGGGTTCAATCCCCAGTACACAAATGATAATAGTTAATAAATTAAATTTAACCAAAAAGAGATAAAATGACATTTTATAAATTTTCACTCTTATTTAAATTATTTTCACTTGGGGTCAATAGTTCTTTATTACTATTTTATTGGTATTCATTTAATCTGCTGAGAATTTATATGGGAATGATAAAAATGTTTTACATTTATAGTTTTATAAATTTACATTTATTGGGCATTGCTGCATATGTCTGCAATGTTTTGCATTTGCAAAATTATTATTCAATGTAGCTGGGTTTATTAATGAAATATGGACAGTGTTGGGACACACCCTTCTGCTTCCCACTGCTGTTCTTAGGAGCTGGCTTCTCTTATCATGAGATCAAGTTTCCTGTTCCCCCCAAAAAGGAAACTCCCTTTCTCTGGCCTTGGAGGGCCATAAGTTAGTCACTATACTTTTAAATTAAATGGCTTCATGCTTGACTTATGGTTAAATAAAATGCACGGGAAGCCATTATTCACATGACATCTGTGTGGACCCCCGGCAGACCAGACCTAGTGGAACTCAGGCTGAAATTCCATGAAAGCAACCCACACTGAGTTGTTATCAGACCTCGAGATCATAGGACAACCAGTCCCCAAACAGAAAGGTCTTAGCCACAGGAGGAGGAAGCCCCCTCCGCTCTTACCATAAACCAAGCTCTTTCTACACTGTGCAGTTTCCTTGTTCCTGCTCAAGCTGCTCTGCCATGCCCACCAGTGTAAAGGTAAAATTTCCAAGCTGATTCTAAGCTGCAGAGCCTGAGTTAAAATGTAAAAGACCAGGCATCCTAAAGTTTCCAAAGTGCAGGGATTGGGTTAAAAAGTCAAAGACAATTGTTACAATCATACAAGTCTATTGTTACAATTCCTCTGCTATCCCCGGAACTTGTAATCCCTGTAAAGTTGTTAGAACAATGAGGGAACTGCCTAGTAAATGTCTCCATTGATTCCCTGGTTGATTAATAGCTAAGGGCTCTAGGTAGCATGACACGTACGCATCTAGGCCCCAGAACCAATCAGTTTAAATGTGTACCCCACTTAGAAATGACCAATCATCTCTGCCTAAATTGTTCCCGCCAATGTATGCACTAATCCTGACTCAGGGTTGTTGTTCAATTTTCCCGCGCCTCATGATGATTTGTTCTGATGTATGCAAAGCCCCCCACCCTCTCCAAAAAGTGTACTTAAGCTCCACCTGACCTCCGCTCTGGGCTCTGAGCCGCTCTCCCTTCTTGAGTGAGCACAGAGTCCCAGCGCGCTGGAACAGGATCCTCAATAAACTTCCCCCCTGCGATTGCATGAAGTGAGTCTCTTGTGTGGTTCCTCCCCTCCGACGCTCCGCTGCACCCCAACACCAGAACACCCCTCTATTACTAAATGTGATGCCACAGACTCATGAGTTGGTAGTAAAATCTCAAATCTTTAGACTAAATTTGTCAAAATGTTCTTTTTAAACCACCGTGTGGTACTATGCAACAGTTCTCAGCACTGAAGAAGTCTATCCTTTGAGGCTGGTTTTGGAGGATCTAAGGAGAAAGCCAGGCCCTTGGGATTGCTCCTTCCTCCCAGTCCAGTCTCTGAGAACTAAATGGGGAGACTGATAAACCTGGGGAAGCTCAGTCTTCTCAGTAAGAAAGGTCCCTTCCACCTAACACACAGCCAGGAACAGAGAAATCCAAATCTCAGCTGCACCCCATCATCAATTAAAAAGGCTCAATGCAGCTCACCCAATTATAGCTAGGACCTTAGGTCAGTCACATCAGCCTGCTGAGCCTCAGTTTGGGATAACAATACCTAATAACAGAGTTGTTAAAATCAATTTATGTACCTAAAATGCTGGGGCATGATGCCCTCTTGATAATCAGAAGATATTAACTTCTATTTTATGTCATGTTTAATTTGCCCAGTCAGGACATTGGAAGCCAGATCTTTTTCCTGCCAACTTTGAGAAAGTTACCTAACATATCTTGAGTCTTTGTTTTCTCACAAATGAAGGGATAATGAGTAAAGTATTAGGTATATAATATTAATATTCTCAGGAATGGATTTTAAAAAAGAAGAACTAAATGGAAGGTTCTAGATCCTAACATGATGCCTGGCTCATGGTTATGTTCTCAGTAAACCATTTTTTGAATGGAAGAGTGTTCCAGTCAGTTGTTGCCTTGCTGTGGCCAAAGTACATGAGAAAAACCACTTGGAGAAGGGAAAGCTTATGTAGGGCTCCTGGCTTCAGAGGTCCAAGTCCATAGAGGGCTGACACCATTGCCCTGGGCCTGAGGTGAGGCAGCACATCTTGGGGCAAGGGGCCCTCAGAAGAAAGCTGCTCAACTCATGGAGGGGTGTGGGAAGCAAGGGAGAGAGAAAGGGGCCCTGGGGAAGTAGCAACCTTCCAAAAAATACCCCCAGTGACCTCCAGTCACACCTAGAGTCACCACGCAGTCATTGTGATTGGGATGCACTGATTAGGCCATAGCTCTCAGAATCTGTCACTTCTGAATAATCCTGAACTCACAGAGCTTTGGTGAGACCTCATATCCAAACCATAAGACAAAGAAAGAAGATGAGAAAATCATTTGAAGTCCCACCCCAGTGATGAGGGGTGAAGTCCCCACAGGAAGCATGCTTTTCAGGCACTGGCAGCTCGAGGTCCCTAGGCTGAGGAGGCGTCCTGAGCTGTCTTTTCCAGGGCTCCTTGCCGGCTCTCCAGAGTTCTCAACATGGTGGTAGCTCTCTGGTGTTTGAGTCCTGGAGGGTTTTCCCATCACCTGAGCTGCCCCCCTCACTAAGTACCAGGGCAGGAAGGCCAATCCATGCAGCCCGAGATCCTTTGAGGTAGATGGAAAGGAAGCCACTCAGACCCCTACCCTCTGTGCTGCTTCAGGACCTTCACTCCAAGTTCCTCCAACATAAGTGGGCATATTCTCCTTGGTAAAGCCCAGCCAGAGACGGCAGCTGCTGGCTTAAAAAAGCTAATGCCTTCTTATTCTGTGGCACATTTATGATATATATATATATATATATATATATATATATATATATATATATATATATATATATATATAGAGAGAGAGAGAGAGAGAGAGAGAGATGTCAGACTCCACATTCAAACCCTCCAGAATCCAGCCTCCTCCATCTCTGTTGCCAGGCTGCTCTTGTACACGAACACTGCCTCCACCTCAGCCTCATCCATCTCTGTGGCCAGGCTGCTCTTGTACACGAACACTGCCTCCAACTGCTGGCCCAGCTCCGCTGCTCACCAGGTCACAGTCTGCTGTGTTCCCCTCCCCACACTGTCCTCCAGCGTCTCCACCTTACCCAACACCCAATCCCTGGTTAAAATTCTACACATTCTCTACAAACTCTCTGCTCTAGGGAGATCTCACCTATCTCCACAGCAGTTGTGTGTCACGTTAGTTCTTTACCTTTGTATTAGTTCTTTACATTTGACACTTAAACCTAGTGTGACTTTTGGTGTTGATCCAAGATCTACATCATTGTAAGATTATAATGTTCTTTAGGGCCAGGAGCACAAGCCTCACCTGTATTTGCATAGTGTACATACTCAAATATTTGCTGAACTTGGGACAACTTACCTAGATCCAGAAGCCAATCCACAGCATTATTTAAATGGTTCTTTCTATCAAATAGTCATTCAGCAATTGTTTTCTGCACTTTTATTCTGCTAAATTTTTATACTGGTCTTGACAAAATTTCAAGATGATGTTAATGAGACAAAAAATTGAGCTTGATTGAAAAGATTATTGCACAAATGCAGATGCAGGGAGCCTACAGGGAGCTGTGGTCCACAGGAAGTTCTAAGGGAGCTAGCAGAATACCTGTTTCTCCTCACTGTAGTATATGCTCAGAGAAATATCATCCAAAGACAGGATGATATCAAGCTGATTGCAGAGCTGAGCACTGCCTCAAGGTGGTCACCTGCCTGTGGTTCTCAACCCTGGCAGCCCATCAGAGTCACTGACAGGGTTTGAGAAGAAAGTGCTTGCAGGGCCCACCCCAACTCAATGAACTCAACCCTGGGGCTGGACTCACAAGTGGACTTTGTTATGCTCCCTGGGTGATCTAGCACACAGCCAACTTGTCAGTCAGTGAGTTTTTTAGCATGGGGGGGTCTCAGGAGGGGCTGAAGCATTCAAGAGCCCATCTTCTTCCTGATTTCTTTCCCTCTATCTTCCTCTTCCCCAGTTCATTCCAACCCTTCCCCAGAGAACTTAAACTCAAGGAGCACAAGGGAGGAGGATGGTCAACTGGAGAGGAGCCCCACCACCACCATTATAGAGGATGTATGGCAATATCTGGAAATGCTCTTAATTGCCACTCCTGGTGAAGCAGAGTTACAGGAATCCAGTGTATAGAAAGCCAGGATGCTGCTAAATATCCAAGAAGGCACAGAACAATCCCTCCTCCTCACTATATCAAATTCTAACAGAAACCTTGGCCTACAGCCAGGAAAGATGTGTTTCATGGCTGTGCCCAGGGACTTCTTAATCTGGACACAGCTCAGGGTGGGAGGGGGCTCTTCACAAACTTTGGCTTCCTGTCTGCTTGACCTTGCATGCTATGGCCACTGGAGCCCATCTGCAAAGAATTTCTTTAAATTCCACATGGGTTAGTTAATCTGCTCTTATCAAAATAAGTCAGATATGAGGAAGGGCTAAAATCATGAAAAAACAGAATTTCTGAGAGACCAGGGATGAGATAAGAGAGAGTAAATGTTATTTGCAAAGTCTATAAACTCAGCAGGTGTACTATAGCTGTGCAATGCTATTAACCCATAGAAAATTAATTCTAGTTTTCATTCAATAGTAGCAACTGACATTTAAAAAAAAAACACTCAAGTAATTTTGAACAGCACCCTCCTGGCCAATGCCAATAGTTGACTATCTGGGGAAGACACTGTCAATCACCATGCCTGCAAAGCAGAAAAAGAGTAATTTCAGAGAGCTTGCAAATAATCCAAACAGCAGCCTGTTTTCTGTTCTCTTTTTTTTTCCATTTCAAAGCATTCAAGAATCAGCTCTATGAAATTCACTCCTCTGGAAATTTTAAGATAGAAGGTCTATTAGTTCTCTCTGATTCTCTCAAATCAGAATAGGGGAAATAAGGCATGGGCCACAAAGCAATGAGGTGTATGCTTCCCTCACGCTGTGCCTAATGAATGGAATAGTCAGATGGATCAACCCAGCTGTGGAGGGAGAAGGAGCTGCACAGACTTGATTTGCAGGTGGTAAGTGATGGGTACCAGAGTCAAGAAAAGGATTCTGACTCTTCAATCAATAAAAGCACCTGTCTTTAATGAGAACAGGGATGTGTGTTAATACCAGCTCATCTTGCGGCTCCCATGACTGGGCCTTTGCCTCTTAACAACCACAAACATCCAGTTTACCTGGGAGTTTGGACATCAGGAGGGAAAAGACCAGGGTCCTGCTGCAGGGCAGGACCTGCCTGGTCCAAAGGTGTGAATGGGAGTAGGCGAAGATTTTATGAAGAGCACACTTTTGAGTTGTAATGTCTCGGCTTGGCACCAGAATCAGGAGGCACTCACAGCTTTGTAGGTTCAAACAGCAATTCTTTATTCCAGCTCTCACACAGCCTCCATGCAGGTCCAGGGGCAAACGTGTTCTGCCGTCTCCCGCACAAGCCACCTACTCCACGAGGCTCTCTCCAAATCCCATTTTAATCTCACGAGAACTCAATGGGAACAAGCAGCAGGAACACCCTAATCCCAGCAATAATCTTCAACTTCCAATTTCCTTAAAACCCATTATCTTAAACTGGCAACGCCTTAAACTCAAGGAGCCGGTTACTTCCTCAAACCTGATCAGCTCTAAACCCGGATCTGCCTTGGTCCTTGAGCAAGGTCACCTCATTAAAGCATGCATGCAATGTCCCATCAAATGTCCTCTAAGCAGCATGGGGTACGCTTGGCAAGGAAATTTCGATGCGTCATTCCTACTTGGTAATGGCCCTCAGCACTGCCTGGTCCAAAGGTGTGAATGGGAGTAGGCGAAGATTTTATGAAGAGCACACTTTTGAGTTGTAACCTCTGGATTAGAAAGGGAACCATTTCCTATGAGGAGATCTTTAAAGACAAGTCAAAACTGCAGGGCCCACAACAGAACGCATCTGAGGAAGGATGGTCAGTGAGAAAGGTCCAGTGCCTCGGTTCTGTCCCGTGTCCCTTTGCTTGCTGTCAGTCTCCAGGGCTTCCCTTCTCACTCCATTTCCCTGGAGTCCTTCTGCTCTTGAGACCACAAGAGAAGGAGAAGGTCATTTAATGATGGAATAGATGTGATGCTCACCCTTACAGCCATCCAGGGACACAGATTCGTAGAAGCTGCTCTCAGCACTTTGCTCTTTCCTGTCTCCTCTGCACTTACTCTGGGTGTCTTGGAGGTGAGAAGAAAAGGAACCAGAATGCCTGGACTTTTGTTTTGTTTCTATTTTATTTTTAATGTGAAAAATTAAAATTGTCTGTATTTATGGTGTATTTTGATACGGTTACCCATCTTTGAACAGCTCAATCAAATAAATGAATGAATATAGGCATTACCTCACATGCTTTTTGTGTTCAAAACACAATCTAGTCTCTTAGCAATATTCAAGTATGCCATAGATTGTTTTTATCTATAGTTACCATGTTGTGTTCTTGATCTCTTGAAACTTTTTTCCAGTCTTCCTGGAGTTTTATGTTCTTTGACCCCAAACTCCCCAAACCTTCTTCCCCCTGCTCAGCCACTGATAGCCACCATATCGTTCTCTAGTTCCAAGCTTGACTTTTGTGGATTCAGGTTATAAATGAGACCATGCAGCATGCCTTTCTTTGCCTGGCTTATTTCACTTAGCATAAAGTCCTCCAAGTTCATCCATGTTGTCATGAATAACAGAATCTCCTTCCCCTTTAAATTAAGTAGTATTTTATTCTCTGTGTGTGTGTGTGTGTGTGTGTACACATTTCCTTATTCACTTGTTGATGGCCACTTAGGTTGATCCTTATCTCAACTATGGATAATGCTGCAATAAACATGACAGCGTGTGTGGATACTTAACCCAAAACTCAGACTTAGCATTTCTCTTTCACATCTGCCCCACCCCCATCTTTGATAAAGAGGGCATATAATTAGACCTGATACTGAGGAGAAGTTGTATCAGTCCAACATAAAGTCCAATGTGGGATAATAGCCATGCTCTTGAGATGGCTTATGGAATTTTCCTTCTACTCTGTAGACTTGGAACAGAATGGAAGCAGTCTGATCCATAAGAATATTAAACCCAGGGTTAGGCACACTTTAATTCCATGGATGAATGGAAAAATAAATAAACAGATTGGCCAGTAGATATATGAACGAATGGAGAAATGGCTCAATGAATAGACCCAGATACATAATTCCACAAGGATAAAAAAAAGTATATAGTTACATTGTTAACAACAGAAGTGCTTCATTCTTTGTGGTGGAAGGCAATACAGATGCAGAAGACCTCAAGACAGAGGCTTTATTTACATTTTCAGGAAAAATGAGATAAGGCAGACTCAGAATGTCAAGAATCGCAGGTTTTCTCTCAAATGTGGAAGCTAGAGAGAAAAGAGGAGAGAAAAAGGGACCTCATTAAAATAGAAGAAAGTTCAGTAAAGTGGAGAAGAGGGCAAGGGGAGGGGAAGGGGAGGCATGGGGGAATGAAACAGAGCAGTCAATGCTACATGTGCATACAAACATACCACTATTATGTATAACTAAGGTGCACCAATGACATTTTAAAAAGGATTAAACTTTTAGATAAGAGAAAGAAAAACCAGAAGTCAAGGTACAAAGAATGATGTGTGGTCTGGGTGGCAAAGGATAGAGGATGGCAGGACACAAGGATTTGTGTAGGAAAGGACAATTCACAAGCCACTTCCGTCACTGCTGGAGTAAGTTCTGGGTTTCTTTACCCCTCAAACACAGTACTGCCCAGGCCATGATGATCTCTCGGACTTTACATTTCTTTTTTTTTTATTTACTTATTTATTATTATTATTTTTTTTTGGTACTGGGGATTGAACCCAGTGACACTTAACCACTGAGACACATTCCCCAACCAATTTAATTTTTTATTTTGAGACAGGGTCTTATGAGGTTGCTTAGGGCCTCACTAAGTTCTTCCTCCGGAAGAAGTCTTTTCTGCTGTCCTTTAATAAACTTCTAATTTCTACTCTGACCTTGCCTCGGTGTGCTTCATTGGTGTTATTCTTCAACATCGGGGAATCAAGGACTCGTCACCAGCCAACAGCAGTAACATCACTAACTCACCTGCAGCCATCCCAGATTGAACCTCCATGTCCAATTTGGGGCTAAGCTATTAGTAATTAGGAATATGATTCTGGAAAGCTCAGAGGGCCTTTGGGTGGGTCACTAGGGTCTGTTGACCCCTGTGGTCCAAGTGGTGCAGGAGGAACCACATACTTGGCTCTGTTGCAAGCCATGCAGCTGAGGGTTTTTCTTTATGGCAGGTAGACAGAGGCATGTGGAGCCATCTGGCTGTTTCCTGAAGTCATTCTCTGGGTAGGCACATTCACAAACCTCCCTTTCCCTTCTGTCAGGGGCTTAGAGCAGCCAGTAGTGGAAGCTCATGGAATTCTGGTACCTGCTGGGTATGAGAAGGGATGAGATATTGGTAACGTTTTAGTGAAATCAATTGGGAGTTGAAAGAAAGTACTTTAAGAATAACTTGGGGGGATTCTCATTAATACTAATAAAAATCCTTTGTGTTCTTCACTTAACTTTCTGTTCTGGGCAGTTTAATACAGCGATGGTGTGGTGAGGTGTCCCTCCCATCTTCCGACTGGCCTTTCCTAACTCACAGTACTTTAATTCTCTTCATGTTCTTAGTCATGCCAGAATGCATGACCTGCTCTCGAACACAGATATCTGCTATTGCTTAGGATGTTGGCACCAAGAGTCAGTGCAGTTTCCTCATCTACAAAGACTCAGAAATGCCTGCAGAATCCCAGTGTGTGGGAATACAAACCATCTCTCTGCTTCCTCCTGGCTCCTGCAGCAGCCAAGATGTGATAATCATCACAGCACAACACAGAGCAGATTTTTCTAGACCACCTCATATCACAGGAAGAGTTGCTGAAAAAAGTCTCTGAGGCTTCGTGTCCCCAGCAGACAGACAAAGAGGTGAGGTTGTGGCTCAGCACTCTGACTTGCCTTTTCAGGAGGCCAGTGTGATTTTACTCCTTGTGACAAACTTGACACTCGCCATTCCTGAGCTAGATGGGCCATTCTTCCTGCATACTGTCTCTATATTTACTTAATTCAACCTGAAGGAGTTCTGAGTTTTTTGCTCCCTGTGAATTTGCTTTAGAGGAGCAGCAGCCTGCTGTTGGACAGAGGTGCTATTAATAAGTTAGGGGTAACAAGCTCACAGCTCAGTTCAGGGGTTTCTCAGAAAATAGAATGATGGAAGAAAGTAACACCATCTTGGGGAGATGTGGTGTGTGTGTGTGTGTGTGTGTGTGTGTGTGTGTGTGTGTGTGTGTGAGGCATCTCAGCTCTTCTGTCATATAAACATTAAAAATAAAATTAAAGTAAATAGCCCATAAGTCCTCATTCTAGAGAAGCAAAATGAATTGAAAATAATCTCTCTAATTCCTAATAGCTCCTCCCAGAGAACTGCCTCTTTCTGTTCATCTGGATGCAGCATATTCCTCAGCCTGCTTCTCAGGCCAAAGTGGATATTCACATCTGGATATTTGCTGAGAGCCATAGCCAAGTAGGAATGACACATGGCATTTTTGGTTGAAAGGTAACCCCAGCAAGCCATTGAGATGATAATGGTTATGTTAAGATGTGTATTCAATTGAAAATTAGACCCGTACTGTCTGCCTAGGCCTGCTACTTTGGAGCTCTCATGGGACTCCAGAAGAGTTCCCATTTGTTGGGTAAGTGCGGTAGGAGGAAATTCTGGAAGAGTGATTTCCTGTTGGTGTAGTGTGTGTCCCTGGACGAGCCATGTGGCATGGTTCGGCATTTTTCCCGGGAGTGTGTGTGAAGTGTGCTGGTGGAGTTCAGAAATAAAGTATTTTCCTGCTTCAGTGGCTCATGATTTGTGTCCAGCCAGACTGCGGTAGATGTTGGCCTTGAATTGTCAGGACTCAGGTATGCAGCTAAGTTCCCAGGGCTCATCCTGGGAATTGGTGCTGGAGAATTTCAGAATAAGTAAGATTATCCAATCTCCAGCTGGGGTATCACCCTTTTGAAGGTATCCTCAAAAGGTGCCTGTTGGAAACTGAACCCCCAAGGCAATCATGTCAGGAGGGGTCTACCAAGATATGATGAGGTCATGAAGGCACAGTGGATATGGTAACACTGCTGTCACAGGAATGGATTTCAAATTGTGAAAACATACTCCTTATAAAAAGACAGATGTTTGCCCCCCTTTTGTCTCTCTATTGCACCGTTTCGGATACTGCTAGAAAAGATTCTGGCTGCTTGACCTGGGGCTTCCCAGCCTCCAGAACTGTGAGAAAATAAAATTTCTTTTCCTTTCAAGTTACTGGATAACTGGACAAGAGGGAGAGAAGGTGTAAAGGGAAAGGGGAGCGAGCACTAAGATGGGGGAGGGTTTTGTGCAGCAGCAGATTCCTGTCCTTGAAGGACGCATGGGATTTCATCAGGAAAATGGGATGAACATCCCAGAGGGGGAACATGGAAAGACTTTCAGCCCATCAGGGCAGACCATGCAGCGTGATAAGAGCAAACCTCCATCTCAAGGTAGAGGAGGAAGTGGGAGGTGAGCCCATTCAGGTGGGGAGGATCTCTGTGGGAAGACATCGGGGCTACTGGTCAGTGTTGCTGGACTTTCTGATCATATGAATGTCCAAAAATACAAACACTGCTTTGACACTATTTTGGGCTTACTGAACTGGAACGTTCAGGATTCTCATTTTAAAATTTAAAAATTCAACCCATTGGTCAAGACAAACTCTTCAGACAAGTTTGGGAAACACAGAGGGTATGCGATGGACAGACACCAAGAGTTTTGAGCAGACAGGAGCAGACGAATGCTGTGTTTTTGGAAGTGATTGATGGAGGTTGGCTGATGGAGGAGGAGGCTGCCAAGGGAATCCAGGCAGGTGGAACAGGCTGGACTCACAGGAGAAGTCCATGGGATTCCACGACCAGTCTCCACACAGAACAGCCAACCGTGAGACCAACCAGAGGAGGAAGTCATTTACAACTGGGTGACTGCAGGAATGGCATAAAAATTTACAGAAAGAATAAAATCCAGGCAGGGGCTATTTGCACAGTGAGTTCATCTCAGAGACACCATGTTTCTGGTGTTTTCCTGGAAAAGTTTATCAGAAGTTGGGTTTGTGGGCCTGGCATGCAGGAGATAGTCAGAGCTCGATAGTTGAACTGCCCTCTCCTGGAGGGGGGGGCATATATTTGTAGCCACAGCCACAGCACTCAAGTTGGGAGGTGGAGGCTTTAGCTCACTGGGTGAGCATTACACCACCCGAGTTGTTGTGCCTTTCTGCTTCCATTCATCAGCTAATTCCTTGCAGGTACTGTGTCCTGGACTTGTTTTGTTCAAAATACATCTTTTTCCCTCTTCAGCAAAATAGAACAAAGTCGACAAAAAGTTTTGACAATTACTCCCCAGACAATAAATCACTATGCAGCTGAGCTGTGCAAAGCCCAGGTGGGGCCCAGGTACATTTCAAGAGAAGCCCTCCCAAGACACATGGCACCGAGTGCTGTGATCACAACTGCGCAGACTCGCAGAGGGCGCTGGGCTGGGCTGGGTGCTGATTGCCAGGCCGGAAGGGGTTTTCCAAAGAGCCTCTGAGAGGCTGTCGGAGGAGAGGCAATGTGCCCCTCGCTCTGCAGCTACCTGTCCTTGGGAGACACCCAGGGAATGAGTGAGCACTGCAGGGGTTCCTCAGCCCCAGGCTGGCATTCAGCTGACACAGGGCGTGCCCATGGTGATCAGTGTGGACAGCCCCCATCCATCTCACGGCCTGTCCTGACTGCTGTCACCTGATTAGACAGGATGCTAATTCACACAAGTATCACCTTGTTAATCTAATTAAGTAAGATTAAACTCTCATATTCTCTAAGCACAGGGGAAACACTAGAAATATAAAAGTAAGTAGCTTTGTGGATTCCTCAAGGAATACATGTGTGTGTGCAGGGTAGAAACAGCCCAATCTCCAATCTTTGGTATAGTAGAAGCACCACTGAGCCCAGTGTTTGGAGGGTGCAGGATACTTTGGGGAGCAGGACACAGTGAGGGGACCTGGAAGGAGTGGGATACACTCCTTGGTCCATTTGGAAAATGGCAGCTGTTTAGATGGGCAACTGCAAGGAGTCCCCGAGTGGTATTACCTGTGCTGGGGAAGTGTGAGATAGCATGAGAGTCTGAATAGGTTCTTGGACCTTGCTAAAATTTTGAGCAACAGAGTGATGAGATCATATTTGCAAGTTAGTAAGACCTTTCCAGCTTGAGAATAAAATAACATAAAAAGGGGCCAGAGAAAGACTGGTTAGAAAATACTATTGGCTCATTCATTCATTTAACACATATTTCTTGAATATCAAATCCGTTCCAGGTCACAGGCAGGATGCTGGAGATAAAGAAGTGACCAAAACAGTTAACAATTCAATGGGAGAGTGGGATTTAAACACAGAGATGCTAAAGTGTGTGTGTGTGTGTGTGTGTGTGCGCGCGCACGCGCGCCCACGTGTGTGTCATTTTAATGAGTGACCAGGGCAAGGCCTCCTTAGAAAATGGCACCTATTCTTAGACCAAAAGGATGGGGAGGACATACCTGGCTGTTTTCCAAAGAAAGACTGGGAGCAGGTAAATCTGTCCAGAAGCTGGTTCCCTGGCAAGGAAGAGGTTGTGGCACTCGGAATGTGGGAAGACAGCTGATGAGATATGGCTTTTTGGAGAGGAGGTTGGCAGAGCTCCTACAATCTGTTGAGAAGCAGATGCAGCTAGGAAGCAATTCAGGGGAGGTAGTGTGGATTCAAGAGAGATTTAGAGAGGAAAATCCACAGGACTCGGTGATGAGTGGTACAGGGTATAGGCAAGGGGGCCCAAGGTGCTTTCTAGTTCTCTGGCTCAATAGCATGGGTAGATAGCGGCAAGATGGGCCAGGAGTGTAGGGAGGAGATGTGTCTGAGAGGCCTGTTGGTATATCCGGAGATTTCTCTCATTAGCATGCAGGCGAATATCAGGCTGGCAACTGTAGACTAGGAAACAAGTACAAGGGCAGATCCAGAATGTGTGTAAGATTGGGCAAAACCATGGCTGGGTCAGGTGCCAGAAATGTGAATTGATACTGTGGTGCTAAGTACCATCCTTTCATCAAGCATGAGGGCAAGAGACAGAAAAGAATGTTGGTGAATTTATGTACAGGGTCACTGTACCCCTGAGCTACATCCCCAAACTTTTTACTTCTTATTTGAGTCAAGGTCTCGCAAGTTGCCCAGGCTGCCCTTGCTTGAGCTCTCATGCCTCACCCTTCTGAGTGATTGGGATTACAGGTGTGTGCCACTGTACCCACTGATAACCATATCCTGTTGCCCTTTTTACTCCCAAAATAACTCAAAGTTGGTGGGCAATCTTGATTTAATAAAACTTAAAAAAAAAATTTTTTAGTTGTAGATGGACACAATATATTTACTTATTTTTATGTGGTGCTGAGGAGTAAACCCAGTGCCTCACACATGCTAGGCAAGTGCTCTACCACTGAGTTACAGCCCCAGCTTGATTTAATGAAATTTTATTATTTTCATGGATATCCCATTCACTAATTAGCAGCAGTTCTCTCTGGAGAATAAGATTAGGCAGAGGTGATTGAGAAATTTTTCTTATAAAATTATTTTTTAAAACTTAGGTTTTGCAGCAAATATTACTTATATAAATAACAGATAAATGGGGGGCTTGAAAATGCTTAATTATTATAAAATTGGGTTTTCTTCCTATGTTAAATACACTTGAGATATACAGTGTCTACATGGTTCACTTTAGGTGTCAACTTGACTGCACTAACAGATTTGGCAAAGCTAGAGAGCTGGGTGAGTCTGAGCATGTTTCCCCCACATTTGAATCAGTGGACTGAGAAAGCAAGATCTGCCCTCCCCCGATATTGTCTGGGCACACCAGTCATCAGGGACTGGATAGAACAAAAAAGCAGAGAAAGGTCAAATTCTCTTTCAGTGCTGGAGCCTTCTTTTTCTAGTGCCTTGAACATCATAACTCCAGCTTCTCCATGTTCTGGACAGTGAAGCATGCACAATCACCCTCTCAGACTCCTAGGCATTTGACTTTGGAGTAAGAATTAAACCCTTTGGCCACGTACAGTGGTACACTAATTCCAGCAGCCGAGGAGCCTTTGGCAGGAGATTTCTGAGTTCAAAGCCAGACTCAGCCAAAAGCTAGGCACTAAGCAACTCAGTGAGACCTGTAAATAAAATACAAACTAGGGTTGGGGATGTGGCTCAGTGGTCAAGTGCTCCTGAATTCAATCCTCAGTATACCGCCCACCAAAAAAATAGAATTACACTATTGGCTTCTCTGGTTCTGAGACCTCTGGATTTGAATGAGCTACAACCAGGTTTCTTGCTTATCATTGACATACTATGAATTTCTCAGACTCCATAATCACAGGAGTGAATTTTTCTAAGAAATCTTCTCTCATATCTTATCTATATCTATATCTTATCTATATCTTATCTATATCTATATCTATCTATATATATGATATCTATATCTAATATATATAAGATCTATATCTATCTATATATATCTATAAGATATCTATATCTTATCTATATCTATATCTATATCTTATCTATATCATATCATATCTTATCTATATCTACATATTCAGGAAGGTTTTGTGTTAGCAGATTAGACTAAAAAGATTTTTTAAAGCTGTATCTTTACTGAAAACATGCAGATATTTTTCTTATTTTTTCCTAAATTGCACAGCAAGACAATTATTTACATTGTATTAGGAGTTATAAATAATCTAGAGATAATTTAAAGCACACAGAATGTTCATAAGTTAAATGCAAATACTATACAACTTTATATACGGGCTTAAGCAAGTATAGATTTTGGTACCCAGGAAAGGTCCTGGAACCAATCCCCAGGGGTGACTGTGAATCCTTTTGGATCTGTCTCTCTTAAGAACCCAGACTAATACAGTTTTATGACTTTTTATACACAAATTCTCAAAGAAAAAAAAGTAACTCCCCCCACCCCCTGTTTAATTCCTGACTTGACTGCCATAAATGAATTCTGGTGAGTTAGAGGTGATTGGGGAAGAAAGGACCCAGGACAATCAAACATTGAACTACAGCAGTCCTGTCTTGCTGGGCACCATCCATCAATTCCAAAAGCAGATTGACACATTCTCAACATGTAGCACTTTTTCTCTGAAGCCACAGATTGTGGAATTCCTGGAGTGAGGAATGAGTGGAGGGAGAGGTGTAAACAGGAGATTCTGTGAATGGACAATCTCTGTGACTCAGGAAACTCACCAGACTCATTTCTCCAGATGGTTTTTATCTTCTTCCTAGGGTCAGGGTTTGTTTTGATGATCTCATTCCTTCTATAAACTTAGGGGGAATATTCAAAGATTGTGGCTGATTACATAATTCATTTTGTTATGACCTAAACTCAGTAACATTCTTAGGGAAAGACAAAATGTGCTAATGAGTTTTTTTTAACAAGATAGAAGAGGTCTTTGCAGGAAGGAAGTCAGAGCTGGATTCGCCATGGAATAAAAGAGTAAGGAGCTGCTGGTGGTGATCAGCCTGGCCTTCAAGGAGTCCAGGGCTTTCAGATGTGGCTCTCCATCTTGCTCTGTTTTAGTTTAATAGCACGTTTTATTCTTAAACAAAAAAAAATGAAAGAAACCTCTTTAAAAGCAGATCAGTGTAAGAAAAAGGTATTAATTCCAACGAAATTTGACTTTTCTCTTTGGGACATCTGCTATATGGGGGCCACTACTGGACAGGTGGGCTGTATTTGGAGGAACAATGAGGAATCACCTGAAGCCAAAGAAAAGTCAGGTGATTGGTTAACTGGTTCTTTGTGTGTGGTTTCTTCAGCCATTGATTTGTCCTGCCTCCGATGTATGTTAATAAGGGTGCAAACCCCTACTGTCTGTGTGCTACAGCTCTGGAAACAAAGGGAGAAAAATAAATCAAAGAAAACATCCTTCCCATCATCTACAAGAGAGGTAATTCACTCAAAATGACTTTTTTTAGACATTTCCAAAATTTCTTAAAATGAAGTAGGCTGCGTGAGAATTGAAGAATATAAATTTAGAAGACTAAAAAAGCTGTAAACCTGGAGGATACTCTTTAAGAGTACATGTGAGAGTCAAAGTCTCACTCCTGAAAGATGGGCAGATTGCGTTGAAGAAGGCCAACCACTTGGGTAAAGTACTCTTTTTCACAATACTTATGTTAGTACCACCTTGCAAAATTCTGGATCCACAAAAGCTTTCTCAGCATTAAGCTGGTTTCGGAAGTTGGAGGTCTGGGTCTTATGACCATGACTGAAGTCTTAGCACTCTGGGGAAGTTCATTTTCATCACAGTGGATGTTCCCTGTCTGCCAGGGAAGCTGTCAAATGCTGAAATTTCAGTTTTCTTCCATGAAAAGACTTATGAGGCCACATGAATTTTCCAAATGATCATCACTTGAACTCTCATCCTGCTCAGTTGCAGGAAAACCAGTTCAATTCTCCAAGGATATTGGGAAAGCTTCAGGAAGTTCTTGGATGACCCCATCTCCTTTAGTGGCCAGACCAGCTGCCATCTCTCTCAGGACCATCATTCAATCTGCTTCATTCATGGTCCATGTGGCTGTTCTGAAAGTTGCCTCTACAGCCCTAGAGAGCTTCCTTCTCATGGCTGTTACTCTCCAGCTCCCTGATATCCCTTAGGCTGAGCACCAGCCTCCAACCCTCCAGCACATGTCACCCAAAGTCCCTCTCCTGAAGCTCCTTTCTGTTCTCCTCCTGGGAGTCATCACACTGATAGCCTCTGTGGACAAGGACAAGTCTTGAGTTTGACAAAAGATGATGTGGTTTCTCTTGCAGATACCTGGCCTACCTACCATTGCTATCACCCTTGACCAAATACTGGCCTTGCCTGGACACTTGGCCTTTGCTGCTACTGGCATCAAACCCTCAATTCCTCTTTCTGCTGCAATACCATAGCCACCCCCAGTGACTGGGCAGAGCTGCCTCTGTCTAGGGCAGGATGCCCTGGCTCTTCCTTCCTTCCACCAGAGGAAGTTGCAAAGGGGGTTGCCTTCCATCACTGAGTGTCTGCCCACTTGACTTCCCAGGTGGTGTGAGCAGCTTCACCCCTCTCCTTCAGAGGCTTTTGCTCCATGTATTTAGAGAATTCAGGGTAATGCCAGGACAGAGCTCAGCAGTGCTTCAGGCTGTTCCCATGTTGTATATTTCATGAGCCAAGTCACCAAATGCTGCCTCTTTTGCAGCATATTGTAGTGTACTGTTTCTGGCAAGAATCTCACCGGAATCCTGTATCATCTCCAAATAGTCTCATGAATCACCTTGTTGCTTTATTCCACAAAATAGCCCAGGCTAATTGCTGCCTGCCTTCTGAAACTGCAGGGTACAGTATCTGGTTACTTAGCTTACATTTATTGGTCTCAGAATGATTAATTCATGCACCTATTCATCCACTGAAGAAACACTCATTTTAAATCTCCAAGGACTAGTGGTAAGGTAGTGGTAAGGAAGGTACAATTGAACTGGAGACGTGGGGTAGATCTTCCAGTAGCTTCCAATTCAGAGGGCCAAGTTCACATGTGAAACTGTCTCTGCCTCTGTATTCACCTGAGTGACCTTAGGCAAATGTGTTAAATACTTTGGGCCTTAGTTCCCTCATGAGAAAATGGAGAAGGAAACCAACTGTCAGGTATGTTTCTTTGTACTGATGGACAAGGCTGGTTCAGTCAACACCAAAGAGCAGAACTGGGCCCAGCGGTGCAAAGTCTAATATGATATTATTAATGCAATGGCAAAAAGACCATACTAGATTTTCTAATATGGTCTCAAGATTGACTGACCCCCATGGCACTCCTACCAGCATGGTGCCTCCCCCAGAATAAGCTCTCCATTCCTGCAGGCCTTGGAGCACAGACCAGAGGGTGCTTGCTGGAGAACCTGTAGTAAGATTACAAAATTCAGTCCCCCAGGGATTTGTGAAACATGGAAGCAGATAAATTAACAGTGCAGGGTGGTCTTAGTCATTGGGTGGAGCTCTTTTTATTTAACAGACATGGGATATCTACTAGATGCAGAACCCTGCATGCTCTGCCCAAAGAGTGTGAACAGCAAGGAGAACAGATTTCCTGTCCTCATGGAGGGAAATATCATGTGAGGAGATAGTTACACACAGGGTGAGAAAGAGAGAATCAAAGGGAGGTGAGCTACGGCGTCTAGTGTACCCCAGGGGTGCATGTGGTGTGCTCTTCCATGTTGTTCTAGGGTCAAGGTTTGTAAGAGCAAACAGAATCATATTGGGCCTTGGGGCAGGATGAACATTGTAAGTGATAAAATGAGGAGGTTAGACACGAAATGTCACTCCACTGGGTTCTCAAACTTGAGATACAGGACCTTGTAAGAGTATTTTGACCTTTCAGGGTTGTCCTAAACAATTTTTTATTACAAAACTATTTAAATACAAATATAAAACTAAGTATACATTTCTCAGAAGAAAGTCATAAGCATACTTGTAAATTACATACAAACTGAACCATGAAACCAATAACAATCACTTTTAATTTAATTTGATGAGTGTTTTTTTTTTTTTTTTTTTTTTTTAACTGAACCTAAATTGCCAACAATGGACTTAGGAATGGGCTTATGGTTTCCTCTTGTCAGACTGTCTTACAACTTTCCTGAGGATGGCCTATCAACTGAATATTACATGATTTTTCTCACTATTAAATTTAACTTAATATTTAATGATAAATGCTTACTTGTATTGCTTGTATTATAGTTTCCTTAACGTTTTCCTCAAGAGCAAAAAACAACTTTAACTTTGTTCTGAGTATATATCATTATGAGTTATATTGCCTATAAAAGTTGCATTATTTTGATCAAAACATTTCTTATATTTGAATGTATAATTTGATTAGATTTTAAAGCTGCATTATAACAGTATGTAATAAGATTTTTACTGTAGTAAAATATCCGTGACATGAATTTTACCATCATAATCATTTTGAAGTGCATGTTCAGTAGTTTTAAGTACATTTCACATTGGACAATCAATCTCTAGGACTCTTTCCATCTTGCAAAACTGAATTCTATACCCACTAACAATAGTTCTCTCAATCTTCCATTTCCCTCCCCCCTCTCTCCTCTCCCAGTCCCTGGCAGGAATAATTTTCTTCTGTCTCTGTAAATTTCTGTTCTATGTGTGAGTCTAGGTATCTCCTATAAGCAGACTCACATATAGCATTTATTTTTTTCATAATCGGCTTATTTCACTAAGCATAATGCCAAGTTTCATCCATATTGTAGCATATATCAAAATTTACTTCCTTTTTAAAGCTAAATATCAATTCATTGTATGTATATCTATTCACCTGTACAAGGACTTCCATCTTTTAGCTGTGAATCATATTGCTGTGAGTAAAGATATACAATTACATATGTTTATTTCTACATACACTATTTTGTATAATGTATGTTGGATGCAAAGCCTGGGTCTGGCCCCTTCCTCTTGGACTGGCTTTCCTTCTGTGTTAGAGTTCATTTGCAAGAACAGCTCAAGAAACTCTGTAAAAATTGGTGGTTTTAAAATGAGAGGTTGACCACTTTTAGCCAAATTAAATTCATTTTACTTTATTGCTAAACGGTAAAACTCACTTTTTTCTTAGTTTTCTAACTGGCTATTAAAAGTAGAGATCCCCACTGAGTAATTAAATGTAACACTAACCCCTCTGGCTGGCCTTTGGTGGTGTTATTCTCTTTTTGGTGCATTTGGACCTATTTCAAGTATAATTTAAATATCAGTTTTCTGAAAAAAATGTTCAGAACTTACTATCCCTTTCACTGTATTCTTTATGACATATTGGGTCTGTTCACTTTGTGATAAACTTGCCACTTTCATATGTAAATTATGCTCTGATTGCATTAAAGTGTGTAATAAATCAGCATAATTATTACAAAACATATTTCTTATGTGTATTATTGTGCATGACATTGCACCTGACGCTCAGCTCTTTGAACTGCGTCCATGTTTTAATTCAAGGAGAAACTGCTTTTTCTTTTTTATTTATTTATTGCTTTTTTATATCATCAACTTTGTTGTTCCTTTTTTCAAGAAGCTTAGTGTTATTGGCATGACATCAGTGGACTTAATTCACTTTGTATCTTCAGCACATTTATTCTATATATTCATTGATGAAGTGATATGGCACAAGTGGAGAAAATATTGCACAAATGGCATAAAAATGACTCACAATTTCACTTATGCTTTTATTCATCATGTAGGTGCACTTGACGAAGAATAATTATAATTAATAGCAATGAAGCAAATTCATTGTACTTGCCTTCCACACAGGATTAAACTAGGAAGGTATACAAATACCATCATTCCAATCTTTGAGAAGAGGTCTAGGGTTGGTGTTGTGAGGCATAATGCATTTCTGAATATGTTAAGTTCATATAGATAAAAGGCATATTTCATTTCTAAACAACTTGATCAGTAAGACACTGTTATGTGAGTATGCAGTCCCTATTTCTCCTGTGTTACCTCCTAATATGAGGTACATAATATTTAGTATATAAATAAAATGAAATCCATAAGTAGGTACTAGTGTAATTAGTCCTAAAATTAGACATTTTTATACATTTACCCATGCTATCTGAATATCTACACTTTGTGTATCACATATTTAAGTATTCAGGTTTAACTAAGCAGTGAATATATTAAAAATTAAAATTGAAAGTGATTTATTGTTTATTGATTAAAAGGACAGAGTGTGTGATGAACAGGGAAATATCAATTTTTTTTAATCATTGAAAATTTTTTTTTTCATTTTCAATAGTGTCTATATTGTTTGCCTGTGAGTAGCACAATTTTAAATGCAACTGTTTTCTTAGAATACTAATTGAAAGACCTTTTAAATTAGCTTACTAATTTTTATTATAGCATGCCTCTTAATATGAAACAATATGATTTAATTTTTATTAAAGGACCTTCTCCTGCAAGGAGTTTTTTCCTTAACATTTTCAATTCCTTTCCTCTTTCATCTTTTTTCCCTCCCTTTTCCAATATGATTTATGAATTGGGGCAGTTTATTCTATATTTCTCTAAGCAGCTAAGGATCTATAGTTGGTTTTTTATCTGCATTCTTGTTACTGTTTAGTGTTGACTTTTTTCTTTTGTCTTTAGGAAAAATGTGTGCATTTATGATTCACATGCTCAGTGAGCCCCTACCTGTTGATATCATTAAAAATTGCTACCACTACCCCATTCCCAATTCTTATACTCCTTACTTTGTTTCACTCATATTTTTTTCATGGAACTTAGCACTTTCTAATATATTCTAATTTGATTGTATATTTTTTGATTATGTACTGTTATTCCTTTTCTATTTTTCCATTAGAAGAATGTAATATACAGAAGGGCAAAGTTCTGGTATTTTGCTAAATGATATACACCAAATATTGAGACAGGTACCTAGCTGAGAGTAGGTCCTGAATGTTTGTTGAAAGAATGAATGAATTCTCTTTTGTGGTTGCAGGGAAAAAAATGGCAAATGTAGCACGTACTCTTACATTGAAATCTGTGCTTCTAATAAATTTATTTCCTGGTTGTCTTTATGCTACTTGATATGAAGACTATCACTGGTAATGCATTGATGGATTTGTAAAAGGAGTTTTCAACCAACTATATAAGCAGTTTCATGCATTCAGATTGTAACTCTCTGAATGAATCTAATTCCAAAAGAAATAGAATTTCTGAAATTAGTTTCATAATGGGAGAACTCCATCAACTAATGAATTATATGTTGATTAGTAGTTGACAAGATGTAATAGTATTAATGGTTTTTAAATTATGGATGCCTTTCCTTTATAGGTTAAATACCTAATAAATAGTTGAGACTTCAGGGATAATACCCAATTTTTATGAAAAAGAAAGTTAAAAGTAAAAATTTTATTCAGAATTTGTCTTATTATTTTTATAGTAATTTGTACATTTTTTGGTCTGTTGTTTTTAGAAGTTAAGGGCCAAATTGTTCATGAACAAGAGTACTCTATGAAGTGTCAGGTTCATGAACAAGAGTCAGGCTAACATTCTGATCTAATATTTGCATTTAGTCATTAAGAAAAGGGAAATTATGGGGGTTAAAAAGAGTGTGTCAATGTAAAAGGGCTCATTCAGACAAGACCATGTTACCTTGAGAAAAAGAAAGCCAGCCAAATATGGTGGCACATGCCTGTTATCCCAGAGAATTGGGAGGCTGTGCCAGAGGATCACAAGTTCAAAACCAGACTTGGCAACTAAATGAGGCCCTAAGCAATTTAGTAAGACCCTGTTTTTGTTTTTGTTTTTTTAAATAGAAACCACTGCTGATTCTACAAGATAGAAGTCTTTCTATACCCAGCCATGCTAATTATGGATAAAGAATGTTATACACAATGAAATACTGTCATAACATATTATCAGATTTTCCATTCAGATTTTCCTGCTGGTCCTAACTCACATGGATACATTTCCATACAATTTTAACTTTTGAAAGTCCTTTATTCAAATGCAACATGTGCGCTTGTGAGAAATACTTATTACACTCACTTAAGTAACTTTAGTATTAACAAGTCAGTTCTATGGCACTGAGTACATAATAATCTTCCTATAAAATTGTTTATGTATTGATGAGGTCATGTTCACAAATTTTTATTATTGTAGATTGAAAGACATGACAACTGTGCCTATGACTACCTAGAAGTTCGAGATGGAAACATCGATAATAGCCCTGTGATAGGTCGTTTCTGTGGTTATGATAAACCTGAAGACATAAGATCTACCTCCAATACCTTGTGGATGAAATTCGTTTCTGACGGAACTGTGAATAAGGCAGGGTTTGCTGCTAACTTTTTCAAAGGTAATTTGCAGTAATGTGCAAACATGAGATTTTCTTTTTCAGGGAGAACTGCATTATTTATCTTAAAGTTGAGAAAAAACTGGCTTGTGGTTGTATTAAAAGTTGAAGTATGCTCTGTTTATAAAGATATTTGGTGAATTTTGATGGGAAACGTAACTAGTGAAATATTGACGTTTGGAACTTCGTAGCACAGGGTAGAGACGCTATTAGGATGGCTACCATATGTTCTTTATGAAATAGTCAAAATAACAAAATTCAGAAAGGAAAAATATTTACAGTACATGAATACATGTAATAAAAAAAGGATACATAACCAGAAGGGAATTTATTGAGATGTAGTTGACACATCAGTTTATCTCCAAGTGCCAGCATGTCTAAATAATCACTTCCAGAATGGTGTTCTTCCACACTGGAAAGAATTTACATCTTCTTTAGCAAATTATTCTGATGCCTAAAATGTCTTTATGACAAAGGATTATTGCTGATCAGTTTTAATTTTGAATTGCATAATTGCATTTTTATTTTTATCTCACATATTTGATGTGTTTTATGAGGGTAAAATGAAAACTACTTTTGTGTAAATAGAAACATCAAATATGCCTGTGGGAAATTTGTAGACATTTATATTAAGTGTGTCATTATTGAATAACATTTCCTATGAGTGGAGCAAACAATTATCTCTACACTGCTTTTTATAGGATAAATGAAGCAATCAATATGTATATGTCAAAATTTATTGATAGACATCTAAATATTTTTCTTATTTCAAGAACAACAGTGAATGAATTATCCCTGAGAGTTACTTAAGTATTCATCATATGAATTGAAATACAGAAAAACTTGATGCTCTCACTATATGAATCGATCAAAGTGTAAAATTGCCACATAATATTTCTTAATAATAATATTTTTTAAAAATTTTTATGCCTGTGAATGGCAAATTTGAGGCCAGACTCAGCAACTTAGCAAGACCTTCTGCAACTTAGCGAGACCCTGTCTCAAAATAAAAAATACAAAGTGGTGGATTTTTACTCAGTGTCAGTGCACCCCTGGGTTCAATCTCCAGTATGAAGGAATAATTTTATATGTGTGTGTATGATGCTGAAGATTGACCCCAGGCTGGTCTCGTACATACTAAGCTTGTACTCTATCACCGAACTATATTTCAGTAGCCCCTAGAATCATTTTTTTGAGATTCATCTAGCAAATTATACTATGAAATCAATAGGGAAACTATGCTTTTTCAGTAAGTTTTTCTATTCCATTCTGAACAACCTCTAAGATTTGACAGTCTCATTTGACCTGAAATTCAGAAAAAAAAACCCACAAACACACACACTGTGTCTTGGAGAAGGTACTGTTCCATTGACCCTGTCCTAGTTTTCTCTTGGTTCTTCCACAATTCTTAGGAGGTTACAGACATGAGCCTTCTGTGTGATCCATCAAGGGCTTATACATCGTTCCTGCTCCTTTCCCAAAGAAATGAATCGTCTTTGTTTTATTTAGAGCCAGTAAGCATCATATTTACAAAAATTTTTGCACCCTACCATGTAAAGACAAAACGCTCTACTTGTTCTGTATCTCTCACCATTTTTATAGAGGAGGATGAGTGTGCCAAACCTGACCGAGGAGGCTGTGAGCAGCGCTGTCTCAACACTCTGGGCAGCTACCAGTGTGCCTGCGAGCCTGGCTACGAACTGGGGCCTGACCGGAGAAGCTGCGAGGGTAGGGCTGGATTGCCACAGTGCTGCCTGCCTGGAGACCCCTGCCCATCCCTTTCCTTCATGTATTCTCATTCTCTTGTCTCTCTCTTTCCTTCATGTTCACTTCACTCACAGTCAGGGCTGCTGTGAATCTTTGCCTGGATTCTTGTTAGAGATCAGTCCCTTTCTCCTTTGGTCACCAGGCCCATAATGGATGGATGGATGGATGGATGGATGGATAGATATAGATAGATACATACATACATATTGATTTCTATCTCTATCTAGATCTAGTTTTGTATCCATCCCTCCATGCATCCATCCATTGGTCTATTCATCATTGTTTTTATCTTTTTTTTTTAACATAGTCTATGAATGTCTCCCTTATTAAGATGACAAGCCAGAATCTGAACCATCTTTATATCTGTAACATCTAGCACAGTCAGAGCAAAGCATTTAGCATAAAGCTAAATGCACATTTTATGAATATATGATTTATTAAATCATCACTTGTCATGGTTTTCTGCATTTTCCCTTCAAGATCTAACGTGAGGTTTGCCATACAGTGTTTTGTTCCCATGGCTTAAGATCCCTTTCCTAAGAATTTAAAGCTTCCTCTTTTTCACCTTCCCTCCTCCACCCTCTTACAGACCTTTATTAACAGATGGAAGAAATTGACTGCTCTTCCTTCCT